>NC_081552.1:256610544-256781949 GCF_963082655.1 Stomoxys calcitrans | reverse complement strand
TTTCAGCTCAATATCTCTATTTTTAAAGGCTGTAGCGTGATTTCAACAGACAGACGGACGGACATGTCTAGATCGTCTTAGATTTTTACGCTGATCAAGAATATATATACTTTATAGGGTCGGAAATGGATATTTCGATGTGTTGCAAACGGAATGACAAAATGAATATGCCCCCATCCTTAGGTGGTGGGTATAAAAATGCATAGGAGATTTATTGAAATATGGTCCGATTTGGGTCAAATTCGACACGAATATTGACTGGTCTTATAAGTACAAGTCACATTGTTCAATTTTGTAGAGCAAAATATTGGTCTTTTTGGTATCCATATCCAAATATTGACCTATCTGAACCATATACGACAAGAATGTCGAAAAGCCTAACATAAGTCACTGTGTCAAATTTCAGTGAAATCGGATTATAAATGCACCTTTAACGCAGCCAAGACTTTAAATCGATAGATCGGTCTATATGTAGCTATATCCAAATCTGAACCGATTTGAGTCAAATTGAAGAGGGCTGTCGAAGGGCCTAACATAACTCACTGTTCCAAATTTCGGCGACATCGGACAATAAATGCGCCTTTTATGGGCCCAAAACTTTAAATCGGAATAAGGGTCTATATGGCAGCTATATCCAAATCTGAACCGATCTGAGCCAAATTGCAGAAAGTTGTCGAAGAGGCTAAAGCAACTCACTGTGGCAAACTGTGTTGTGCAAGGCCACTCGACATCTTTCTTCAATTTGGCTCAGATCAGTCTAAATTTGGATTTAGCTGTCATATAAACCGATCTCTCGATTTTAGGTTTTGGGCCCATAAAAGGCCCATTTATTGTCCGATGTGGCCGAAATTTGGGACAGCGAGTTGAGTTAAGCTACTTGACATACTGTTGCAATATGGCACAGATCGGTCCAGATTTGGATATATATGTCATATAGACACATCTCTCGGTTTAAGGGCCATAAAAGGCGCATTTATTGTCCGATGTCGCTGAAGACAGTGCTTTTGGATAGGCCTTCGACGTCCTTCTAGAATTTGGCCCAAATCGGTCCAGATTTGGATTTAACTGAAATATTGACCGATCCTCTGATTTAGGATCTTAGGACCATGAAAGCCACATTTATTATCAGATTTTTCTGAAATTTGGGACAGTGAGTTGTCTTAGGCCCATCAACATCTTTCTTCCATTTGGCCCCGATCGGTTCAGATTTGGATATAGCTGCCATATACACCGATCCTTCGATTTAAGGTTTTGGACCTATAAAAGGCGCATTTATTGTCCGATTTCGCCAAAATTTAGGACAGTAAGTTTAGTTAAGCCCCTCAACATACTTCTGCCATATGGCACTGATCGGTCCAGATTTGGATATAGCTGTCATATAGACCAATCCTCAGATTTAGGGTCTTAGGCCCAATAAAGCCGCATTTATTATTCGATTTGCTGAAATTTGGGACAGTAAGTTGCCTTAGGCCCTTCGAAATCCTTTTTCAATTTGGCCCTGATCGGTTCAGATTTGGATATAGCTGCCATATAGACCGATCTATCGATTTAAGGTTTTGGGCCCATAAAAAGCGCATTTATTGTCCGATGTCGCCGTAATTTGGGACAGTAAGTTGTGTTGGGCCCTACGATGTTTGTCTTCAATTTGGCTTAGATAAGTCCAGATTTGGATATAGCTGCCATATAGACCGATCTCTCGGTTGAACAATGACTTGTACTTATAAGCATTTGGTCTAAATCGGATGATATGTCTATATAGCTGCTATGGGGCATAAGGTATGCATTTTTCGTTGGATTTTGAAGAAAGGTGGTTCACATATATATCCGAGGTGGTGGGTATCCAAAATTCGGCCCGGCTGAACTTAACGCCATTTTACTTGTATTTATTATACCCTACACCACCACTGTGGTACAGGGTATTATAGATTTGTGCATTTGTTTGCAACGCTAAGGAGGACAAGAGCTAGACCCATTGATAAGTATACCGATCGACTCAGAATCTCTTTCTGATTCGATTTAGCCATGTCCGTCTGTGAGTCCATGTATTCTTGTAATCAAAGTGCATGTCGTATATGTTGTCCAATCATTGCGAAATTTTGCACATATCACTTTTTTGGACGACGGACGGATGCAATTGATTTTGATAAAAATCGGTTCAGATTTAGATATAGCTCCCATATATATGTATAGCCCGATTTGCACTTAAATTACCTTAGTAAGGACAATTTTCAACCGATCTGTACAAAATTTGGCGCGTACTGTTTTGCTACCGATTTTAACACATCTGCAAAATTTCATCAAAATCGGTTCAGATTTAGATATAGCTCCCATATATATGTGACACCCGATTTGCACTTAAATGGCCGCAGTAGCTATAATTTTCAATCGATCGATACAAAATTGGTCATGGATTGTTTTGTTACTGGTCTTAATATATCTGCAAATTTTCATCGAAATCGGTTCAGATTTAGATATAGCTCCCATATAGCTGTATCCCCCGATTTGCACTTAAATTGCCTTAGTAAGGACACTTTTCAACCGATCTGTACAAAATTTGGCGCGTACTGCTTTGCTACTGATTTTAACATATCTGCAAAATTTCATCAAAATCGGTTCAGATTTAGATATAGGTCCCTTATAGCTGTATCGCCCGATTTGCACTTAAATGGCCGCCATAGCTACAATTTTCAATCGATCTGCACAAAACTTGGCACGTACTGTTTTGTTACCGATCTTAACATATCTGCAAATTTTCATCAAAATCGGTTCAGATTTAAATATAGCTCCCATGTATATGTATCACCCGATTTGCACCTAAATAGGCGTAGTAGCTAAAATTTTCAACCGATCTGCACGAAATTTGTTGCGGATTATTATGTCACAGATTTTAAAGTATGTGCGAGATTTCCTCAAAATCGGTTCAGATTTAGATATAGCTTTCATATACATATTTATTTATAAATTGCTTGAATTCATAATTGTAGGGTAGGTGTAGGGTATTATATAGTCGGCTCCGCTCAACTTTTGCCTTTCCTTACTGGTTAGATGCAGCTACTGTACTTATTAACATTTGGTTCAAATCGGAACATATTTCGATATAACTGCTATGGGACATAAGGTATGCAACGCTTTCCTCGACAACTGCCACATTATCTGAGAAGTTTGCTCGATGTCGGTCCATATTTAGATATAGTTCCCGTATATATGTTCCTCCGATTTACAATAATATTGCAATGAAATTGTCTTTTGTTAATCGATTCTCTCGAAATTCGGCAGGAAGGATTTTCTCTTGACTTTTGACATTAATGGTGAAAAATCGGTTCAGATTTGGATATAGCTCTCATATACAATATATATCGCCCGATATTCACCCCCAGAGCCACTGCAAGCGCATTTATTGACCAATCTTCCCAAAACTTCGTACAACGACTTCCTCTTTGTAAAACGCTTTCCTCGATGACTGCCACATTTTCTGAGAAGTTTGCTCGAAATCGGTTCAGATTTAGATATAGCTCCCGTATATATGTTTGTCCGATTTACAGTAATATTGCAATAAAATGGTAATTTGTTAACCGATTCTCTCGAAATTCGGCAGGAAGGATTTTCTCTTGACTTTTGACATTACTGGTGAATTTCAAAGAAATCGGTTCAGATTTAGATATAGCTCTCATATATATATATCGCCCGATTTTCACTCCTATAGCCACTGCAAGTGGATTTAATGACCAATTTTCCCAAATCTACGTACAACAATTTTCTCTTTGCAAAACGCTTTCTTCGACGACTGCCACAGTAGTTGAGAAGTTAGCTCAAAATGGGTTCAAATTTAGTTATAGGTCCCGTATATATGTTCGTCCGATTTACAGTAATATTGCAATAAAATGATCATTTGTTAGCCGATTCTCTCGAAATTTGGCATGAAAGATTTTCTTATGATTCTCAACATAACTGGTGAATTTCATGGAAATCGGTGCAGATTTAGATATAGCTGCCGTATATGTATATCGCCCGATATTCACTCCTAGAGCCACTGCAAGCGCATTGTTTCACCACTATTGCCAAAATTTTGCATAACGCTTTTCTCGACGACTACCACATTATCTGAGAAGTTTGCTCGAAATCGGTTTACAATTAGATATAGCTCCCATATACATGGTCGTCAGATTTTGGCTAAATTGCAATAATTTTGTCATTTGTCAAGCGTAGTTAGTACAGTTTGAACATATTTGCTTGCCGAGGTACATCAAAATTGATTCAGAATTGGATCGAGCTCCCACATTGTACTTATAGGGTAGGTGTAGGGTGTTATACAGCCCGACTTTTGCCTTTCCTTACTGGTTTATATATGTAGAAGATGTTTTTATACCCACCACCGAAGGATGGGGGTATATTCATTTTGTCATTCCGTTTGCAACACATCGAAATATCCATTTCCGACCCTATAAAGTATATATATTCTTGATCAGCGTAAAAATCTAAGACGATCTAGACATGTCCGTCCGTCTGTGCGTCTGTCTGTTGAAATCACGCTACAGTCTTTAAAAATAGAGATATTGAGCTGAAATTTTGCACAGATTCTTTTTTCGTCCATAAGCAGGTTTAGTTCGAAGATGGGCAATATCGGACTATATCTTCATATAGCCCCCATATAGACCGATCCGCCGATTTAGGGTCTTAGACCCATAAAAGCCACATTTATTATCCGATTTTGCTGAAATTTGGGACAGTGAGTTGAGTTAGGCCCCTCGACATTCTTTGTCAATTTGGTTCAGATCGGTTCAGATTTGGATATAGCTGCCATATAGACCGATCCTCTGATTTAGGGTCTTAGGCCCATAAAAGCCACATTTATTATCCGATTTTGATGAAATTCGGGACAGTAAGTTGTATTAGGCCCCTCAATATCCTTCGTCAATTTGGCTCAGATCGGTCCAGATTTGGATATAGCTGCCATATAGACAGATCCTCCGATTTAGTGTCTTAGGCCCATAAAATCCACATTTACTCTCCAATTTTGCTGAATTTTGGGACAGTGAGTTGTGTTAGGCCCTTCGACACCCTTCGTCAATTTGGCTCTGATCGGTTCAGATTTGCATATAGCTGCCATATAGACCGATCCTCCGATTTAGGGTCTTAGGCCCATAAAAGCCACATTTATTATCCGATTTTGCTGAAATTCGGGGCAGTGAGTTATGTTAGGCCCCTCAATATCCTTCGTTAATTTAGTTCAGATCGGTCCAGATTTGGATATAGCTGCCATATAGACCGATCCTCCCTATTAGGGTCTTAGGCCCATAAAAGCCACATTTATTTTCCGATTTTGCTGAAATTTGGGACAGGGAGTTGTGTTACGCCCTTCGACATTCTTCGTCAATTTGGCCCAGATCGGTCCAGATTTGGATATAGCTGCCATATAGACCGATCCTCAGATTTAGGGTCTTAGGCCCATGAAAGCCACGTTTATTATCCGATTTTGCTGAAATTTGGGACAGTAAATTGTGTTAGGCCCTTTGATATCCCTCATCAATTTGGTGCAGATCGGACCAATTTTGGATATAGCTGCCATATAGACCGATCTCTTGATTTCAGGTTTTGGGCCCATAAAATGGAACAAATTTGGAACAGTGAGTTACGTTAAGCCCCTCGACATAATCCTGCAATATGACACAGATCGGTTAAGATTTGGATATAGCTGTCATATAGACCGATCTCTCTTTTTAAGGTTTTGGGCCCATAAAAGGTGCATTTATTATCCGATGTCGCCCAAATTCAGGTATACAATTTTCACCGGATGTTGATGAAAGGTGGTTTACGTATATTCCCGAGGTGGTGGGTATCCAAAGTTCGGCCCGGCCGAACTTAACGCCTTTTTACTTGTTTTTTTTAGTCTACGCCCTCCTCTTCCGTTTATGCCATTGCGTACCATAAACACAATCGAAAATGAATTTTACGGAATATTTAAAAAAATTATAGACATTTTTGCACAACTGCACAAAATTGTATAGTGAATTAAATTCATAAGCAGTCCATTAAGTCACATTGCAGATGACCAAGGAACCGAAGGCATTCAAAAGGGCACAAATAAAACAAGGCAAGCTTTCAATATCCGCATGCCTGCGTGTCCCAAAGGAAAATTCGAAGATGCCCGAAAGGAAATTAACTTTTGAACTACGAGAGAATTTTATTCGACAATAACAGGAACAACCCCAGCATCGCTGACTCGACTTGCAGCATAATTACACATACTTGTCTGTGTTTGTCTACGCTTCTTTTGTTGGGAACTGCTGCGCTCTCCCCCTTTGAGTCGCCCCTGCCACTTGCCCGCCATATTCATGCAGTTTACGATGACTTAAATTTCCTTTTGTAAATTACTAAAATAGTTTTCATTCCTCATCGTTTAGTTGGCAGTTTTGGTGTCTTGCCTGCTCGTGTACAAAGCGACCCTACGGGAAGACGGATTGGATTGCCCAAACATAAGCACTGAAGAAATATGAGCCAGCGCGAGTCCATGTGAGTGAGTCCATGTTTAAGAAGCGAATCACGTTTTCGTTTAATGATGAACTGATGTTGGCAAACGGAACATTGTCTCACATCGCCCACTGATAGTGGGGCGAGGGGCGGGGGGCGGGCGCTGGGAGGGTTGGCCTGAATGTTTGGTGAAACAAAAAACGATGCATCACAGGAAACGCCAAAGGATATTTGATGACATGTTAGAAAATGACAAATGTTCGTTAAGGAAAGTAGCGACGTGCATGTTCGCGTGTTAATAATGTCTATGAGCTTGTGCGAGTTTATTTTATAGAGTAATAAATTGTCCACAATTTATTCGACTAGCACCATTACAGGGTGGTGTATTTTTAAAATGTTTCTCTTAATTGATACAAATTTCAAATATACACAACAATAACTTATTTATAGAATAAATTTTTGAAGCAGATCTAAGGTCATTATGGCCTTTGTTTTTTATGCAATAGAAGAGAAGAAGATGAAGAAATTGCCTTAACAAAAACTATTGCAGAAGGAAGGTGAAGGAAAAGAATGCTCATCGTAGAGGGCACCCACTAAACAAATACAAGTAACACAGTGCAAAGTTCTGCCAGGTCGATTCTTATATAGCCTCCACCATGGCTATCATTTGTCAAGTTTTTTGCCCGGTATCGCTTTATAGGCTAACTTACTAAATTTCCCATGAACATTCCATTAAGGAACAGGGGATACTTTAGAGGATACTTCTCTCATTATTAGAGAGAAGAGTCCGATTAAAGTTTAGGCTCAATGATGAGGGGCCTCCTTTAGTATGCCCAGTCCAAACGGCGTGCCGCATAGCAACACCTCTTGGTAGAGAAGTTTTAACATGGCTGGATACCTTACAAATGTAGCCAGCATTAGAAAGCACTGCTGAAAATTTGTTGATGCTCACGCCGGGATTTGAACTCAGGCGTTCGGTGTCATTGGCGGACATGCTAACCTCTGCATCATGGTGGATCGCTTTATAGGCAAACAAAGAATAGTGGATAGGAATTGGTATGCTATACCAGCTTAAGGACCAATTCGGGACATACTTGGTTTGGATGATTGAGACCTTAAGTCATTGAGTCATAAGAAGTCATTGTGTAAAATTTCAGGGTAGTCCTATAGGGGCTCAAAATTTAAATTGAGAGATCGGTTTATATGGGAGCTATATCAGGTTATGGATCGATTTAAATCCTATTTGTCATGTTGCACAGTGGGATAGAATGGGAAAAAGTAGTAAAAAAACCTGTAAAGAAAGGCAAAAGTCGGGCGGAGCCGACTATATAATCACCTACACCTATCCTACAATTATAAATTCGGGCAACATATAAATATATATGTAAATGAGAGCTATATCTAAATCTGAACCGACTTTCAAACAGATCGTTTGAAAATTGTTGTTGTTACGGCCATATAAGTGCAAATAAGGCGATATATATTTATGGGGGCAATAACCAAATTTAAACCGATTTTGATGAAATTTTGCAGATATGTTAAAATCAGTAACAAAGCTGTCCGTGCCAAATTTTGTGCAGATCGGTTGAAAATTGTAGTTACTACGGCGATTTAAGGGCGAATCGGGCGATGCATATATATGACAGATATATTTAAATCTGAACCAACAGCTGATAACTGACAGAAGAAAGAATGCAATTACAGAGTCACAAGCTGTGAAAAAATTTGTCAACGCCGACTATATGAAAAATCCGCAATTACTTTTTGGGCAACCAATATATTCAGGGCTTAGTGTTTGGGCGACCACCTCAATCCTCAAAACACCCGTAAATCGGGCATATTTACCGACCGATAATGTGGGGCTTAAGATTAAAATTTCTGAATTACTAGCTTAGTGTACCCCTTCTCACCATCCTTTGGTGGTGGTTAGGTTAGGTTAAGAAGAGGGTGCAGATTTTAATCCGCCTCATGCCACTATGGACATACACCTAGGCCAGTAATCGACTTGTGGTGCGCTCTAAAAACTATAAAGTAACCTCTAAAAAGAAAATTTTAAGTTAGGAGTTCCGTACCACTTACAAAATCCTTCATTGATTTCAATACCACTCCCCTAAGTTGGTTCATGTCTGGCATTGTGTCTCCACTTAAATGCCGGTATCTGTTAGAAGCGAAAGCTGGGCAATGACAAAGGAAATGCTCCAACGTCCAACGTTTCCCCGCATGCCCTACACATGCTGTCACTTGCCGCATCGATTTTACATAAGTGAGCTTGTAGTCCTATGTGTCCCGCCTACTTCTTGCTTCCTTTCAGTAATAGCCTCGTCTTCTCACGATCTGGATCCCCCCATAGGATTTTCGCCGTCCTACCGATCGTTTCGCTATTCCACAATGTTTCATGCACATTCGTCGCCCACTCACTTAACTCGGTCTGCGTCGACCCGAAAGGCTTCGGGTTAACCAAGTTTATTGACGGCAGTCCTCTGGCCTTCACCGCCAAATCATCTGCCCTCCCCTTACTCCGTTATGGCCCCGCATCCAAATGAATCGGATTTTGCCATTCTCAGAGAAGGCGTTAATCTCCTTTTTTACACTGCAAGACTGTTCGTGACCTTACCCCCCTGGTTGTCATTGCCCTTATGGTAATTTTACTGTCGGTAAAGATGTTCACAATCAACGTCCTCACGTTAGCACCATACCACTTTACGCATTCCGTGATCGCCCGGATCTCCGCCTGCAGGACCGTATTATGGTCAGGCAGTCTAAAACAGATCTCAGTCCCTGGGTTCTCAATGTATACCCCTCAGGCCCACTCTGTCCTCTAGCTTTGATCCATCCGTGTAACATGATCTTTCAGATGGCAATACTAGGATTCCGTCAATCCAAGAGTGTGCCGATGGCAGCAGTGCCTCGCACTCGACTTCAAGGTTCATCTCAGGTATCCGATCAGAAACCTCTTCCCTTCCTTCCAGGTTTCCTATTGTCGCCTCGAGATTATACCGGGATTGTACGAGCTGCTCCCATCCTCAATCCATTCTCGCATCGCCTTAAGTTTCAAAGCCGCAGTGGCTGCCTCACATTTAATCTGTATGTCAATGGGTCCAATATCTAGAATAGTCTCCATTGCCCTAGTAGGCGTGGTCCTCATCGCTTTGCCTATGCCAAGACAACATGTTCTCTGAACCTGTTGTATGGCCCTTAAGTTGCACTTTTTCTCCATAGCTGTCCACCAAACTACTGAGGCGTAAGTAAGTATTGGTCCAATCACGCTCCTGTATAGCCAGTGGACTATCCTCGGTTTCAGGCCCCATTTCGAGCCTACGGCCCGTCTACATAGTGCCCAACATCTGTGAGCCTTCTCAGAACGCTCTTGAATGTGATACTTCCAATTCAGTTTCCTGTCCAACCCAACCTAAATATTTGACCTTGTCAGATATCAAAATCGTCTTATTGAGGAAACTTGGTGCGTTGTGGGGGTTATAAAAAAGACATATTAACAACCACAATCTGTTATTCCTTATTTAGAGTGAAATGCGATGACCTCATTATAAACCCATTGAAAGTAAGCACATACGACCTTTGCCTTCTTACATTGTACTGATGTCAAAGGGCTATAATTGTTCTCCAACAAAAAAAAAAAAAAACAAGTAAAAGCGTGCTAAGTTCGGCCGGGCCGAATCTTACATACCCTCCACCATGGATCGCATTTGCCGAGTTCTTTTCCCGGCATCTCTTCTTAGGCAAAAAAGGATATAAGAAAAGATTTGCTCTGCTATTATTATATTATTGCATGTTGGAGACCTGTGTAAAATGTCAGCCAATTCGAATAAGAATTGCGCCCTTTGGGGGCTCAAGAAGTAAAATAGAGAGATCGATTTATATGGGAGCTGTATCGGGCTATAGACCGATTCAGATCATAATAAACACCTATGTTGATGGTCATGAGAGGATCCGTAGTACATAATTTCAGGCAAATCGGATAATAATTGCGACCTCTAGAGGCTCAAGAAGTCAAGATCCAAGATCGGTTTATATGGCAGCTATATCAGGTTATTAACCGATTTGAACCATACTTGGCACAATTGTTGGATATCATAACAAAAGACGTCGTGCAAAATTTCATTCCAATCGGATAAGAATTGCGCACTCTAGAGGCTCAAGAAGTCAAGACCCAAGATCGGTTTATATGACAGCTATATCAGGTTATGAACCGATTTTAACCATACTTGGCACAGTTGTTGGATATCATAACAAAACACGTCGTGCAAAATTTCATTCCAATCAGATAAGAATTGCGCACTCTAGAGGCTCAAGAAGTCAAGACCCAAGATCGGTTTATATGGCAGCTATATCAAAACATGGACCGATATGGCCCATTTACAATACCAACCGACCTACACTAATAAGAAGTATTTGTGCAAAATTTCAAGCGGCTAGCTTTACTCCTTCGGAAGTTAGCGTGCTTTCGACAGACAGACGGACGGACGGACGGACGGACGGACGGACGGACGGACGGACGGACGGACGGACGGACAGACGGACGGACATGGCTAGATCGACATAAAATGTCGCGACGATCAAGAATATATATACTTTATGGGGTCTCAGACGAATATTTCGAGTAGTTACAATCAGAATGACGATATTAGTATACCCCCCATCTTATGGTGGAGGGTATAAAAATCTTAAGGACTTTTCTTTGAAGGTTACACTGTAACCTCTATTCGAGCTCCGGATCTTGCGTATGCCCTTCAAGAGGATTTGCGCTCCTTAAAGTGCGGCACAAGTGAAGTGTTCACAGTAGTATGTGTTGTACATATGTTGTAGTAATTACTGGCAAATGTGCCATCCTTTCATCGCAGACAACTCTTATAACTCAATATTAAATTCTGGGCAATAAGGTGGCTCGCACAGTGTGACTCAAAATTGTTTACACAATGCTAATAACAAGTCAAAAGGCATTAAGTGCGGTCGGGCCGAACTTTGGGTACCTACCACCTCGGGTATATATGACCCCCTTCCCCTTTCGTCCCAATCCGGTGAAAATTTCAGCGAAATCGGTTAAAAAATAAAGCTTTCGTGGTCTTCAGACCCCTTATCGGCAGATCGGTATATATGGCAGCTATATATAAATATAGTCGGATCTGAACCATATTTGGGTCGGATATTGGGACGATTAAAACTGCGCTCTATTTCCAATTTCAGCGAAATCGGGTTTTAAAAAATAAAGCTTTCGTGGTCTTCAGACCCCTTATCGGCCGATCGGTATATTCGGCAGCTATATCTAAATATAGTCCGATCTGAGCCTTATTTGAGTCAGATGCCGGGGAGCGAAAAACTATTCACTGTTTCAAATTTCAGTGAAATCGGATGAATAATAAAGCATTTATCGGCATTAGACCCGTTATCGGAAAATCGATCTATATAGCAACTATATCCAAATATGGTCCGATTTGGGTCGTTCAAGAACGTGCATCAAAAAGACGTATCTGTGCCAAATTTCATCTCCATATCTCAATTTTAGAAGACTGTAGAGACGGACGGACAGACGGATAGACGGTCAGACACACGGACATCCTAAGATCCTCTTAGAATATTACGACGATCCGAAATATATATACTTTGTAGGGTCGGAAACTGATATTTCGACTGAATGAATATACCTTGCCTACAGTGGTGGGTATAAAAAGGAGCCCTCTAAAACAGGATTATATGAAACATGGATTCTGTTGAAAAATGTCTGCATACTAAATTTCCGCCAGATTAGCCAAAAATTTAAGCTTCTAGAAGGCTGATGAGGAGTTTCGATTATATAGGAGCTATACCAGGTTATAGTTCGATTTGCACAGCACATACCATAGGTGTAGGAACTTATAAACAAAACACAATGTGAAAAACTTCAGCTCAATCGAATAACAATTCTTGATTTTAGAGGCTCAAGAAGTCAAGTCGAAGGACTATTTATGTGGGAGCTACACCAGGTAATAGCCTGATTCAGACCATACTTTGGGCGATTGTTGGTAGTAAAGGGTGATTTTTTTGAGGTTAGGATTTTCATGCATTAGTATTTGACAGATCACGTGGGATTTCAGACATGGTGTCAAAGAGAAAGATGCTCAGTATGCTTTGACATTTCATCATGAATAGACTTACTAACGAGCAACGCTTGCAAATCATTGAATTTTATTACCAAAATCAGTGTTCGGTTCGAAATGTGTTCATTCATGTGTTCAGCGATGAGGCTCATTTCTGGTTGAATGGCTACGTAAATAAGCAAAATTGCCGCATTTGGAGTGAAGAGCAACCAGAAGCCGTTCAAGAACTGCCCATGCATCCCGAAAAATGCACTGTTTGGTGTGGTTTGTACGCTGGTGGAATCATTGGACCGTATTTTTTCAAAGATGCTGTTGGACGCAACGTTACGGTGAATGAACACATTTCGAACCGAACACTGATTTTGGTAATAAAATTCAATGATTTGCAAGCGTTGCTCGTTAGTAAGTCTATTCATGATGAAATGTCAAAGCATACTGAGCATCTTTCTCTTTGACACCATGTCTGAAATCCCACGTGATCTGTCAAATACTAATGCATGAAAATCCTAACCTCAAAAAAATCACCCTTTAGTAACAAAAACATTACTTGCAAAATTTCAGCCCAACAGATAACAATTGTGGCTTCTAGGGTTCAAAAAATCAAGTCGAAGATCCACTTTATATGGGAGCTATATTCAGATCTCATTGTTTCGACATTTTTATACCCACCACCGAAGGATGGGGGTATATTCATTTTGTCATTCCGTTTGCAACACATCGAAATATCCATTTCCGACCCTATAAAGTATATATATTCTTGATCAGCGTAAAAATCTAAGACGATCTAGCCATGTCCGTCCGTCTGTCCGTCTGTCTGTTGAAATCACGCTACAGTCTTTAAAAATAGAGATATTGAGCTGAAATTTTGCACAGATTCTTTTTTTGTCCATAAGCAGGTTAAGTTCGAAGATGGGCTATATCGGACTATATCTTGATATAGCCCCCATATAGACCGATCTGCCGATTTAGGGTCTTGGCCCCACAAAAGCCACACTAATTATCCGATTTTGCTGAAATTTGGGACAGTGAGTTGTTTCAGGCCCTTCAACATCCTTCGTTAATTTGGCTCAGATCGGCTCAGATTTGGTTAAAGCTGCCATATAGACCGATCCTCCGATTTAGGGTCTTGGGCCCATAAAAGCCACATTAATTATCCGATTTTGCTGAAATTTGGGACAGTGAGTTGAGTTAGGCCCTTCAACATCCTCCATCAATATGGCTCAGATCGGTTCAGATTTGGATATAGCTGCCATACAGACCGATCCTCCGATTTAGGGTCTTAGGCCCATAAAAGCCACATTTATTATCCGAATTTGCTGAAATTTGGGACAAAGAGTTGTGTTAGGCCCTTCAACATCCATCGTTAATTTTGCCCAGATCGGCCTAGATTTGGATATAGCTGCCATGTAGACCGATCCTCCGATTTAGGGTCTTGGGCCCACAAAAGCAACATTTATTATCCGATTTTGCTGAAATTTGGGAAAGTGAGTTGTGTTGGACCTTTCGACGTCCTTCGTCAATTTTTCCAAGATCGGCTCAGATTTTGTTATAGCTGCCATATAGACCGATCCTCCGATTTAGGGTCCTGGGCCCATAAAAGCCTCATTTATTATCCGATTTTGCTGAAATTTGGGATTGAAAGTTGCGCTAGACCCTTCAACATCCTCCATCAATATGGCTCAGATCGGTTCAGATTTGGATATAGCTGCCATATAGACCGATCCTCCGATTTAGGGTCTTAGGTAGATCGGTTTATTTTTAGATATAGTATTTGGTCCAAATTGGAACATATTTCGTTGTAACTGCTATGGAAAGGTGGTTTACATATATACCCGAGGTGGTGGGTATCCAAAGTTCGGCCCGGCCTCATTTTTACTTTTTTTTTTTTTTTTGGAGTAGAAAAAAATGTTTTTCCTGAATCCCATTAATATAATTTTCCGTTCGTCACATAACCCGATTTCCTCTCACACATTCCTTGATGTGTGTGTGTGTGTATCGCACTTAAGCAAGCTCTCAAGTTTTCGTCTTCTTGCCATGTATATGTGTATGTACAAGTGGGAGTGTGAGGGCATGCAAGTGTCTGTGTGAAGTGCATCCAGTGCCAGTTTGGCCATACACAGTGCACAGAGCACTTAAAAATATTTCATTATCTTAAGATCCTGTAAATAATTGAAGAGCTGTTCGGTTAATATCAAAAGTACATCTTAAATACTTGCTGAAATATCCTTCTTTCCTCTTCGTATGGTTGCTAACATTAAAGCGCTCTTTGCCTTAGAATGGAATACAGTCGGTCGTCTGTCTTTAATTTTAACGTCTAGATCCTTGAATGATTGATATTGAGGCAAATCGAAATGAAAATGTTGCTCTTTTGCAACAATCAATGTTGATGTAATCGAAATCAATTAGGTAAATAAATTGTAAAGATTTATTGGTAATTTTTAATTAAATTTATTGGAAAGTATTATGGGATTTATTATAGATTTTATTTTATTCTCCTCAACCATCATGAGTTGGGGCTTAGTGATGGGTTTTCTATTAAAATTTACCAAACAAAGATATAGTTCGGTTTTGTTTTGCAAACTGAAATGTAAAATTGGTTGGAGTGGTTTTTAGTTAATAACACATTGCATATAGGTATAAAGCCAAATAAATTGTAATACGTGTTGGAAATGTGGCAAGAGTAGCAAGCAAGCAGGCAAACTTCGGCCGGGCCGAATCTTGGGAACTTACGACCTTGGATTCTGCTTAAAGTTTTTAAAAATTAAATATATTTGAAGGGCATAGTTGTACTTTACGTACCAAATTTCTGCCCAAATAGGCAAAAATTAAAGCTTCCAGGTGCCGGAGAAGATTAATCGGTAGATCGGCTATATGAATTTAGACAGAAGTGGAAAAAACCTAAAATGTTTCAACAATACATCACGAAAACAAGTAAAAAGGAAAAGTTAAAAAAAAACAAGTAAAAAAGCGTTAAGTTCGGCCGGGCCGAAGTTTGGATACCCACCACCTCGGGTATATATGTCAACCACCTTTCATCGAATTCCGGTGAAAATTGCATACCTTATGTTCCATAGCAGTTACATCGAAATATGTTTCAATTTGGACCAAATACTAATAAGTACTGCAGATATTGGGTTGCCCAAAAAGTAATTGCGGATTTTTTAAAAGAAAGTAAATGCATTTTTAATAAAGCTTAGAATGAACTTTAATCAAATATACTTTTTTTACACTTTTTTTTCTAAAGCAAGCTAAAAGTAACAGCTGATAACTGACAGAAGAATGAATGCAATTACAGAGTCACAAGCTGTGAAAAAATTTGTCAACGCCGACTATATGAATAATCCGCAATTACTTATTGGGCAACCCAATATATCTAAAAATAAACCGATATGAACCATATACGACGCGGATGTCGAAAAGCCTAACATAAGTTACTGTGTCAAATTTAAGTGAAATCGGATTATAAATGCCCCTTTTAAGGGCCCAAAATCTTAAATCGAGAGATCGGTCTATATGGCAGCTATATCCAAATCTGGACCGATCTGTGTCAAATTGAAGAGAGATATCAAATTTCAGCCACATCGGACAATAAATGCGCATTTTATTGGCCCAAAACTTTAAATCGAGAAATCGGTCTATATGGCCACTATATCTAAATCTGAACCAATCAGGGCCAAATTGAAGAAAAATGTCGAAGGGCCTAAGACAACTTACTGTCCCAAATTTCAATAAAATTGGATAATAAATGTGGCTTTTATGGGCCTAAGACCCTAAATCGGGGGATCGGTCTATATGGCAGCTACATCCAAATCTGAACCGATCTGAGCCAAATTGAACAAAGATGTCGAAGGGCCTAAAAGAACTCACCGTCCCAAATTTCAGCAAAATCGGATAATAATTGTGGCTTTTATGGGCGCAAGACCCTAAATCGGAGGATCGGTCTACATGGCAGCTATATCCAAATCTGGACCGACATTGGCAAAATTGACGAAGGATTTCGTTTAAAGGAATGACAAAACGAATATACCCCCATCCTTCCGTGGTGGGTATAACAAGTAAAAGCGTGCTATGTTCAGCCAGGCCGAATCTTGGGGACCCACCACCATCGATTCTGTTATATGGAAGTTATATCTGGTTTCAGACCGATTTGGACCGCACTTGGCACTAAGAGTCTTAACAGAATACCATATGCAAAATTTCAGCCAAATCGGATGAAAATTGAGGCTTCCAAGGGCTCAAGAAGTCAAATCAAGAGATCAGTTTCTATGGGAGCTATGTCAGGTTCTAGACCGATTTGGACCAAACTTAGCGCAGTTGTTGGAAGTCATAATAGAACACTATATGCAAAATTTTAGCCAAATCGGATGAAAATTGTGGCATCCAGGGGCTTAAGAAGTGAAATCGGCAGATCAGTTTATATGGGAGCTATATCAGGTTCTTGACCGATTCGAACAGTTGCTGGAAGTCACAACAGAACACCATATGCAAAATTTCAGCCAAATCGGATGAAAATTGAGGCTTCAAAATGCTCAAGAAGTCAAATCGAGAGATCAGTTTCTATGGGAGCTATATCAGATTCTTGACCGATTTGGCCGTCCTTGACACAGTTATTGAGGTCATATCAAAACACCATGTGCAAAATTTCAGCCAAATCGGACAAAAATTGAGGCTTCCAGGTATTCAAGAAGTTAAATCGGAAGATCGGTTTATATTTGGGGGGCTATATCTAAACCTGAACTGCTATGGCCCATTTGCAATACCCAACGACCTACGTCCATATAAAGTATGTGTGCTAAATTTAATGCGGCTAGCTTTACGCATTCGACCACTACCGTGATTTCGACAGACAGACGGACATGGCTAGTACGACTCAGAATGTCGAGACATTCAAGTATATATATTCTTTGAGGGGTCCTACATCAATATTTCGAGGTGTTACAAACGGAATGACTAGTTTAGTATACCCCATCCTATGGTGGTGGGTGTAGCATTTAAGAAGGCGTTAAGTTCGGCCGGGCCGAACTTTGGATACCCACCACTTCGGGTATATATGTAAACCACCCCTCGTCATAGTCCGGAGAAATAGGTATAAGTTATGCCCCCATAGCAGCTATATCGAAATATGGTCCAATTTGGTCTAAATTCAGCACGGACATTGAGTGGTCTAATAAGTACATGTCACTGCTCAATTTTGTAGAAAAAATTTTGATATTTTTGGTAGCTAACACCAAATATAGACCGCTTTGAACTATATACGATGCAGGTGTTGAAAAGCCAAACCTAAGTCACTGTGGCAAATTTTAGGGAAATCGGACAGTAAACGCGCCTTTTATGGCCCCAAAACTTTAAATCGAGAGATCGGTCTATATGCCAGCTACATCCAAATCTAAAATGATACGAGCCGAATTCAAGAGGGATATCGAAGGGCCTAACACCACTCACTATCCCAAATTTTGGCGACATCGGATCGAGATATTAATTAAATCGAGATATTGGTCTATATGGCAGCTATATGCAAATCTTCATCGATCTAGACCAAACTGCAGAAATATATGGAGGGGCTTAACTTAACTCTCTGTCAAATCGGTTTATTTTTAGACAACGCTACTAAAAAGACCAATATTTTGTTATACACAATTGAACATTGACTTGTACTCATTAGTATTTGGTCCAAATCGGATATAACTGCTATGGGACATAAGGTATAAAATTTTCACCGGATTTTGATGAAAGGTGGTTTACATATATACCCAAGGTGGAGGGTATCCAAAGTTCAAAAGTTTGTTTCTTTTGCTTATCGCCATTAAGCTGAATATCCCACCAATATTTTTGAATAAACAAAAATTTGCTACACTATTTTAAAAATTCTCTGTGAAAAACATGCTCATATAACAAATTTAATCTTCTCTGCACCAAACTGGAATGATGGTATTGCATTAAATATAAATATTCGAAAAGTACTATAATCTGAGCATAAAACGATTTAATGCACTTCCGCATACCTGAAAATATCGTTTTGACAGGAAAAAATTAACTATATTTTCATAGTCACATAAAATCACAAAACAGCGAATTTGAATTTGTTGACAACACCTTTTTTGGCGAAAGGCAATTCAAACGCATAACCATGATGGAAAATAAAAAACTAAAAAATAAAAAATAAAAATTTTTTTTTTATCCAATTTAACGCAGCAAGCTCAGATCTTCTGCCCAGGGGATATAAACAAAAATGGCCGCATGGACCCCAAAAAATCTCAGTAATTAATTGTGTGATTTTCAGCTTGCCACACAATATGGAAATTAAATTTTTTTGTCACCTAAATGAAATAATTCCCGTTTGCAGTTTATCGTTAAAGTGCCACTATCCCCATTTCATCAGGCTATGGGTGGAAGGGATGAGGGCAGCAGTGGTAAATAAAAACATATATACATATGCAAATTTATTAACAAAAAAAGAAAAATTACAACACACTTTCACACATTTTTTACACCAAAAAATTGCTTGTTTTACAAAGCCCCCCGGGCATTTGAATTTGCAACGAAGTGCCCGAGAAAATGCAAAAAATTCTGCACAACATTTTACAGCACTAAAGAATAACAAAAGTGTAGGCACTAATAAAAACATAATCATAAATTTCATGCAATGCACATAGTACAATTAATGTTTACTTTATCGTCCTTCATTGTGCCACTTTGCCTTCATGTTGCATGTTGTGAAGCAATACGAAAGCCACAAACATCTAAAGAGGACTAAGAACTAAATGAGCAAAAATTTCAAGTATAATTTCAAATTAAAATTGTATATTTTATTTCAATTAATATATAAAACAAGAGAAAAAGGCGTTAAGTTCGACCGGGCCGAACTTTGGATACCCACCACCTCGGGTATATACGTAAACTACCTTTCGTCAAAATCCGGTGAAAAATGCAAACCTTATGCCCCATTGCAGCTATAACGAAATATGTTCCGATTTGGAACGAATAGCAATCAGTACAAGTCATTGTTCAACTGTGTATAACAAAATATTGGTAATTTTACGACGGCCCATATACGACGCCGAAATCTATAAGCCTAACATAAGTCACTGGGTCAACTTTCAGTGAAATCGGTTTATAAATGCGCCTTTTATAGGGCCAGGACTTTAAATAGAGATATCGGTCTATATGACAGTTATATCTAAATCTTGACCGATCTAGACCAAATTGCAGAAATATGTGAAGGGGCTTAACTTAACTCTCTGTCCCAATTTTCGGCAATATCGGACAATAAATGCGGCCCAACACCTTAAATCGAGAGATCGGTCTATATGGCAGCTATATTGAAGTCTGAAGCGATCTAAGCCAAAATTGAAGAAGAATGTCGAAGGGCCCAACACAACTCACTGTTAAAAATTTCAGCAAAAGCGGACAATAAATTCGCCTTTTATGGGCTCAAAACCTTAAATCGAGAGATCGGGCTATATGGCGGCTATATCTAAATCTGAGCCGATGTGCGCCATATTGCAGAAGTATGTCGAGGGGCCTAACTTAACTCACTATCCCAAATTTGCGGCGACGTCGGATAATACAATAAATGCGTCTTTGATGGGCCCAAAGCCTTAAATCGAAAGATCGGTCTATAAAGGCAGCTATATCCGAACCTAGACCGATCTGGGTTAAATTGAAAAAATATGTCGAAGGACCTATTACAACTCACTGTCCCAAATTTTGGCAAAATCGGACAATAAATGCGACTTTTATGGGCCAAAACCTTCAATCAAGATGGGTCTATATGGCAGCTATATCCAAATTTGGATTGATCGGAGCCAAACTGAACTGGGATGTCGACTGACATAACACAACTCACTGTCCCAAATTTCAGCAAAATCGGATAATAAATGTGGATTTAATGGGCCTAATACCCTAAATTTGAGGACCGATCTTTATGGCAGCTATATCCAAATCTGATCCGATCTGCTCAAAATTCACAAAGAATGTCGGAGGGCCCAACACAACTCATTGTTTCAAATTTCAGCAAAATCGGATAATAAATGTGGCTTTTATTGGCCTAAGACCCTAAATCGGGGGATCGGTCTATATGACAGCTATATCCAAATCTGTACCGATCTGGGCCAAATTGACGAAGGATGTCGAAGGGCCTAACACAACTCACTGTCCCAAATTTCAGCAAAATCAGATAATAAATGTGGCCTAAGACCCTAAATCGGCGGATCGGTCTATATGGCAGCTATATCCAAATCTGTACCGATCTGGGCCAAATTGAAGAGGGATGTCGAAGTGCCTAACACAACTTACTGTCCCAAATTTTGTCAACATTGGATAATAAATGTTGCTTTTATGGGACTAAGACCTTAAATCGGCGGATCAGTCTATATGGCAGCTATATCCAAATCTGAACCGATCTGGACCAAATTGAAGAAATATACCGAAGGGCCTATTACAACTCACTGTCCCAAATTTTGCCAAAATCGGACAATAAATGCGTCTTTTATGGGCTCAAAACCTTCAATCGAGATCGGTCTATATGGCAGCTATATCCATTTTGGACCGATCTGAGCCAAACTGAACTGGGATGTCGACTGACCTAACACAACTCACTGTCCCAAATTTCAACAAAATCGGACAATAAATGCGCTTTCTATGGGCCCAAAGCCCTAAGTCTAGATCTCGGTCTATATGGCAGCTATATCCAAATCTGTACCGATCTGGGCCAAATTGAAGAAGGATGTCGAAGGGCCTAACATAACTTACTGTCCCGAATTTTGGCAAAATCGGACAATAAATGCGCCTTTTATGGGCGCAAGACCTTAAATCGAGAGATCGGTCTATATGACAGCTATATCCAAATCTGGGCGGATCTGTGCCATAAGGCAGAAGTATGTCAAGGGGCTTAACATAATTGAAGGTCCCAAATTTCGCCGACATCGGAAAATAAATGCGCCTTCTATGGGCCCAAAACTTTAAATCGAGTGATCGGTCTATATGGCGGCTATATCCAAATCTGATCCGAGCTGAGACATATTGAAGAGAGACGTCAAAAGACCTAAGACAAGTCACTGTCCCAAACTTTAGCAAAATTGGACTATAAATGCGCCTTTTATGGGCCCAAAGCCTTTAGTAGATCTCGGTCTATATGGCAGCTATATCCAAATCTGATCCGATCTGGGCCAAATTGAAGAAGGATGTCGAAGGGCCTATTATAACTTACTGTCACAAATTTTGGCAAAATCGGACAAAAAAATGCGTCTTTTATGGGCGCAAGTCCTTAAATCGAGAGATCGGTCTATATGGAGGCTGTATGAAGATATAGCCTGATATAGCCCATTTTCGAACTTAACCTGCTTATGGACAAAAAAAGAACCTGTGAATAGTTTCAGCTCAATATCTCCATTTTTAAAGACTGTAGCGTGATTTCAACCGACAGACGGACGGACATGGCTAGATCGTCTTTGATGTTTACGCTGATCAAGAATATATATATACTTTACTAGCCGAACCGGGCCCGCTCCGGTGCGCCTTCTTTAGCTCTCTAATATCTTTTTGGGGTGGGGACACTTCACCCTGATTGCGGATATCGAATTCGTGCCATTATAGCCTATGACTCTGAATGCGTTCGAATCCTGGCGAGAACATCGAATGTTGGCGACATTTCCGAACCTGCGAGCCATCCATGCATAGTCATTTAAAAAATGTTCCCCAATGAGGTATGGCACTGCGGGACGCCTTTCGGACTCGGCTATAAAAAAAGTCCCTTATGATTGAGTTTAAACTTGAATCAGAAAGCAATCATTGATATGTGAAAACTTGCCCCTTCTCGATTCCTGGTGGTAATGTTTTAGTTAGGGGAGGGATTGCACCTCAGACATTTCGACTCAAATATGGATATCAAATTCGTGCTGCACTTTCAAATCCCTTTAATTTGAGCCCCATATTGCCATGGCCGGTAAATATGAACCGTTTGGAGGGTGTTTTGGGGCTGGGGCGGCCACCGGCACTTTGCCCGGACAATAAATATCAAATTTGTTCTTTATTCCCAACGGAAATGAAGTTCAGTTTAGGGTGTGCTTTAGGGCGTACCCCAAAACTTTTGGCTCCAATATTGGTTATCAAATTCGATTTGTACTCTCAAACACCTTTCATTTGAGTCCCATATTGTCATAATGGGTCAAATAAACCATTTGAACACAAATTTTAATGTCATATTCGTATTCTACTCCCTAATACCTTTCATTTGAGTCCCATATAGCCATGGTCGGCTGATATGCCCATTTGGGGGTATTTGAAGGTGGGCGACCTCAGATTACTTGGACCTAATGTTTTATGCCATATTTGTAATCTACTGCCTAAAACTGTTCATGTGAGTCCCATATTGACATGAACTTCGAATATATCTGTTAAGAGGAGTTTTGGGGGTGGGGAGAGGACCGCTGGGTACTTGGACCAAATTTGTTTATACGATATTCGTTTTGTGGTCTCCAATAACTTTCATTTGATACCCTTATTGTGCACATCGAACCACTTTCGGATATGGGTGGCGTTTTTGGGGTAAGGAGGAGGGTCCGCCTACACCCGACATCTAAAAATTATATAGCCTATGTTTCCTTTCAAAAAAAAAAAAAAAAACCTACACAATCTATGAACATTTTAAGAAAATCGGTTTAGCCAAGTATTTAATGGGTCTAAAGCCGTTTTTGAGGGGTGGCGTGACCCTCTATACTTCCATCTGATTTTGTATGCCAGATTCTAAATCTATTCCCGAATACCTTTCATTTGAGACCCATATTGAAATGAACATTCAATATGTCTGTTTGGGGGAGTTTTGGGGTTGGGGCGGCCCGATGGGTGCTTAGACTCAAATTTTAATACCATAATCGTATTCTACTCTCCTCTACCTTTCATTTGATACCTATATTGTCCCGATCGGTCCACTTTTGATTTTGGGTTGTGTTTTTGGCATAAGGGGGAGAGTCCGTCCCCCTTCCGATACCGAAAAATTATATAGCCTATGTTTCTTTCCCGACCAACCTACACAATATGCGAAAATTTCGAGAAAATGGGTTATACCGTTTTTCGCTGAGATTCTTGTAATTCACGCCAAGCAATATAGTGGAGATTCTAATCTAAGGCCGCTGTAGCGCAGAGGTTAGCATGTCCGCCTATGATGCTGAACGCATGGGTTCAAATCCTGGCGAGACCATAAAAAATTTTTTTTACAGCGGTGGTTTTCCCCCCCTAATGCTGGCAACGTTTGTGAGGTACTATGCCATTTAAAACTTCTCTCCAAAGAGGTGTCGCACTGCGGCACGCCGTTCGGACTCGGCTATAAAAAGAAGGCCCCTTATCATTGAGCTTTAACTTGAACCGGACTGCACTCATTGATATGAGAGAAGTTTGCCCCTGTTCCTTAGTGGAATGTTCATGGACAAAATTTGCAATTTGCAATCTAAGGCCGCCTAACCATAGCACTGATCTTTGGCAACTGAAATTTGTTGTAATCAATTTTCAGCTATGGTATTTCATATTTAGACCATTTTAAATATTTACGGCCTGTTTTAAATTTCGGCTACATTCTACATGTAATGAAACGAGCACACGCAAAATCATAGGTACATATCCTTAAACACATTAAGCAAACAATAATATTGTTGATGCTGTGGTACAATACTTTATACAAATTTTAAACAAATATTTAAAGACTTATGTAAACTTGTATCTGGATACAATGTTGGTAGTACCTATAAGCATACTACCAAGTATCTGTTTTCCCAGGCACTAAAATTTACAGATTCCTGTGTACATTTCTAAAGCAACAGATCAATGCTCACTCATCTAGTCTTACCCATAAATATACACACACACACATATAAACGTGCCACATTTATGTGCCATGTTCAATGTATTAGTAAATAAATATTGAAAGTGCCAGTTACTCACTTACCATAGTTTCAATGGGGCAAAACTTGGAAATCCTGCTTCATTCATTCAAAAGATTTCGTATGAGGAGAACTCGAAATTCTTGTTAAAATTTGGCAGAATATAAAAAGGAAAACAAAACGACTCATATCGGGTGACATGGGGTAGAAAACAAAGGCAAAAATTCAAATTTGTCCACGAACATTCCATAAAGGAACAGAGGCAAATTAATCGCATATCAATGAGTGCTGTCCGGTTCAAGTCTAAGCTTAATGATAAGGGGCCCCCTTTTTATACCCACCACCGAAGGATGGGGGTATATTCATTTTGTCATTCCCTTTGCAACACATCGAAATATCCATTTCCGACCCTATAAAGTATATATATTCTTGATCAGCGTAAAAAAAAGACGATCTAGACATGCCCGTCCGTCTGTCCGTCTGTCTGTTGAAATCACGCTACAGTCTTCAAAAATTGAGATATTGAGCTGAAACTTTGCACAGATTCTTTCTTTGTTCATAAGCAGGTTAAGTTCGAAGATGGGCCAAATCGGACTATATCTAGATATAGCCCCCATATAGACCGATCCGCCAATTTTGGGTCTCAGACCCATAAAAGCCACATTTATTATCCGATTTTGCTGAAATTTGGGACAGTGAGTTGTGTAAGGCCCCCCAACATCCTCCGTCAATATTGCCCAGATCGGTTCAGATTTGGATATAGCTGCCATATAGACCGATGCTCCGATTAAGGGTCATAGGCCCATAAAAGCCGCATTTATTATCCGTTTTTGCTGAAATTTGGGACAGTGAATTATGTTAATGCCTTAGACATCCTTCGCCAATTTTGCCCAGATCGGTCCAGATTTGGATATAGCTGCCATATAGACCGATCCTCCGATTTAGGGTCATAGGCCCATAAAAGCCGCATTTACTATCCGATTTTTTGGAATTAGGGACAGTGAGTTGTCTTAGGCCCTTCGATATCCTTCTCCACTTTGGCCCTGATCGGTCCAAATTTGAATATGGCTGCTATATAGACCGATCTCTCGACTCAAGGCGCATTTATTGTCCGATGTCGCCGAAATTTGGGACGTTGAGTTAAGTTAAGTCCCTTGACACACTTCCGCAATATGGCACAGATCGGTCCAGATTTGGATATAGTTGCCATATAGACCGATCCTCCGATTTTAGGGTCATAGGCCTATAAAATCCGCATTTACTATCCGATTTTGCCGAAATTTTAGACAGTAAGTAAGTCTTAGCCCTTAACCAATTTCGCCGAAATTTGGAACAGTGTGTTGTGTTAAGCTCTTCGACAAGGTGGTGGTGGTACCCACTACCTCTGGTATATATTTAATACCCGAGGTGCTGGGTATCCAAAGTTCGGCACGGCCGAACTTAACGCCTTTTTGCTTGTTGTCTATGCGTTTGCTTATTTCCATTAAGCTGAATATACCACCAATATTTTTGAATATACAAAAATTTGCTGCACCAATGCACATGCTCATATAACAAATTTAATCTTCTCTGCACCAAGCTGGAATGATGGTTTTGCATCAAATATGTATATTCGAAAAAATAACCATGGTGGAAAATAAATAACTTTAAAAATTTTTTTTAACCAATTTAACGCAGCAAGCTCAGATCTTCTGCCCAGGGGATATAAATAAAAATGGCCGCATGGACCCCAAAAAATCTCAGTAATTAATTGTGTGATTTTCAGCTTGCCACACAATATGGAAATTAAATTTTTTTGTTACCTAAATGAAATAATTCCAGTTTGCAGTTTATCGCTAAAGTGCCACTATCCCCATTTCATCAGGCTATGGGTGGAAGGGATGAGGGCAGCAGTGGTAAATAAAAATATATACATATGTAAATTTATTAACAAAAAAAGAAAAATTACAACACACTTTCACACATTTTTTACACCAAAAAATTGCTTGTTTTACAAAGCCCCCCGGGCATTTGAATTTGCAACGAAGTGCCCGAGAAAATGCAAAAAATTCTGCACAACATTTTACAGCACTAAAGAATAACAAAAGTGTAGGCACTAATAAAAACATAATCATAAATTTCATGCAATGCACATAGTACAATTAATGTTTACTTTATCGTCCTTCATTGTACCTCTTTGCCTTCATGTTGCATGTTGTGAAGTAATAGCCACAAACATCTAAAGAGGACTATGAACTAAATGAGCAAAAATTTCAAGTATAATTTCAAATTAAAATTGTATATTTTATTTCAATTAATATAAAAAACAAGTAAAAAGGCGTTAAGTTCGACCGGGCCGAACTTTGGATACCCACCACCTCGGGTATATACGTAAACTACCTTTCGTCAAAATCCAGTGAAAATTGCATACCTTATGCCCCATAGCAGTTATATCGAAATGTGTTCCGATTTGGACCAAATACTAATAAGAACAAGTCATTGTTCATTGTCTAAAAATAAACCGATCTGAACCATATACAACATAGATGTCCAAAAGCATAACATAAGTCACTGTGTCAAATTTCAGTGAAATCGGATTATAAATGCGCCTTTTATGGGGCCAAGACTTTAAATCGAGATATCGGTCTATATGGCAGCTATATCCAAATCTTGACCGATTTTGAGCAAGTTAGAGAAAAACGTCAAAGAGCCTAACACAACTCACTGTCCCAAATTTCACCGAACTCGGACAATAAATGCGGCCCACAACATTAAATCGAGAGATCGGTCTATATGGCAGCTATTTTCAATTGAAGAAGGCTGTCGAGGGGCCTAACACAGCTCACTGTCCCAAATTTCGGCGACATCGGACAATAAATGCGCCTTTTATGACCCCAAAACCTTAAATCGAGAGATCGGTCTATATGGTAGCTATATCTAAATCTGGGCCGATCTGTGCCATATTGCAGAAGTATGTCGAGGGGCCTAACTTAACTCACTATCCCAAATTTCGGCGACGTCGGATAATACAATAAATGCGTCTTTGATGGGCCCAAAGCCTTAAATCGGTCTATATGTCTGCTATATCCGAACCTAGACCGATCTGGGTTAAATTGAAGAAAAATGTCGAAGGCCCTATTACAACTCACTGTCCCAAATTTTGGCAAAATCGGACAATAAATGCGTCTTTTATGGGCACATGATCGAGAGATCGGTCTATATGGCAGCTATATCCAAATCTGTACCGATCTGAGCCAAACTGAACTGGGATGTCGACTGACTTAGCGCAACTCACTTTCCCAAATTTCAGCATA
This sequence comes from Stomoxys calcitrans, assembly GCF_963082655.1. NCBI lineage: Eukaryota > Metazoa > Arthropoda > Insecta > Diptera > Muscidae > Stomoxys > Stomoxys calcitrans. Next base: position 256,754,223 of record NC_081552.1, on the reverse strand, counting down.
ATCGGATAATAAATGTGGCTTTTATGGGCCTAAGACCCTAAATCTGAGGATCGGTCTATATGGCAGCTATATCCAAATCTGTACCGATCTGAGCCAAACTGAACTGGGATGTCGAATGACTTTACACAACTCATTGTTTCAAATTTCAGCAAAATCGGATAATAAATGTGGCTTTTATGGGCCTAAGACCCTAAATCGGGGGATCGGTCTATATGACAGCTATATCCAAATCTGTACCGATCTGGGCCAAATTGACGAAGGATGTCGAAGGGCCTAACACAACTCACTGTCCCAAATTTCAGCAAAATCGGATAATAAATGTGGCCTAAGACCCTAAATCGGCGGATCGGTCTATATGGCAGCTATATCCAAATCTGAACCGATCTGGACCAAATTGAAGAAATATGCCGAAGGGCCTATTACAACTCACTGTCCCAAATTTCAGCAAAATCGGACAATAAATGCGTCTTTTATGGGCCCAAAACCTTAAATCGAGAAATCGGTCTATATGGCAGTTATATCCAAATCTGGACCGATCGGGGCCAAACTGAACTGGGATGTCGACTGACCTAACACAAGTCGCTGTCCTAAATTTCAGCAAAATCGGACAATAAATGCGCTTTCTATTGGCCCAAAGCCCTAAGTCTAGATCTCGGTCTATATGGCAGCTATATCCAAATCTGAACCGATCTGGGCGAAATTGAAGAAGGATATCGAAGGGCCTAACACAACTTACTGTCCCAAATTTTAGCAAAATCGGGCAATAAATGCGCCTTTTATGGGCGCAAGACCTTAAATCGAGAAATCGGTCTATATGACATCTATATCCAAATCTGGACCGATCTGTGCCATAAGGCAGAAGTATGTCAAGGGGCTTAACATAATTGACTGTCCCAAATTTCGCCGACATCGGACTATAAATGCGTCTTTTATGGGCCCAAAACCTTAAATCTAGATCTCGATCTATATGGCAGCTATATCCAAATCTGAACCGAAAGTATGTCGAAGGGCCTATTACAAATTACTGTCCCAAATTTCAGCAAAATCGGACAATAAATGCTTTTTTTATGGGCGCAAGACCTTAAATCGGGAGATCGGTCTATATGGAGGCTACATGATTATATAGTCCGATATAGCCCATTTTCAAACTTAACCTGCTTCTGGACAAAAAAAAAGAATCTGTGAAAAGTTTCAGCTCAATATCTCTATTTTTAAAGACTGTAGCATGATTTCAACCAACAGACGGACGGACATGGCTAGATCGTCTTTGATGTTTACGCTGATCAAGAATATATATATACTTTACTAGCCGAACCGGGCCCGCTCCGCTGCGCCTTCTTTAACTCTCTAATATATTTTTGGGGTGGGGACACTTCACCCTGATTGCGGATATCGAATTCGTGCCATTATAGCCTATGACACTGAATGCGTTCGAATCCTGGCGAGAACATCGAATGTTGGCGACATTTCCGAACCTGCGAGCCATCCATGCATAGTCATTTAAAAAATGTTCCCCAATGAGGTATGGCACTGCGGGACGCCTTTCGGACTCGGCTATAAAAAAAGTCCCTTATGATTGAGTTTAAACTTGAATCAGAAAGCAATCATTGATATGTGAAAACTTGCCCCTTCTCGATTCCTGGTGGTAATGTTTTAGTTAGGGGAGGGATTGCACCTCAGACATTTCGACTCAAATATGGATATCAAATTCGTGCTGCACTTTCAAATCCCTTTAATTTGAGCCCCATATTGCCATGGCCGGTAAATATGAACCGTTTGGAGGGTGTTTTGGGGCTGGGGCGGCCACCGGCACTTTGCCCGGACAATAAATATCAAATTTGTTCTTTATTCCCAACGGAAATGAAGTTCAGTTTAGGGTGTGCTTTAGGGCGTACCCCAAAACTTTTGGCTCCAATATTGGTTATCAAATTCGATTTGTACTCTCAAACACCTTTCATTTGAGTCCCATATTGTCATAATGGGTCAAATAAACCATTTGAACACAAATTTTAATGTCATATTCGTATTCTACTCCCTAATACCTTTCATTTGAGTCCCATATAGCCATGGTCGGCTGATATGCCCATTTGGGGGTATTTGAAGGTGGGCGACCTCAGATTACTTGGACCTAATGTTTTATGCCATATTTGTAATCTACTGCCTAAAACTGTTCATGTGAGTCCCATATTGACATGAACTTCGAATATATCTGTTAAGAGGAGTTTTGGGGGTGGGGAGAGGACCGCTGGGTACTTGGACCAAATTTGTTTATACGATATTCGTTTTGTGGTCTCCAATAACTTTCATTTGATACCCTTATTGTGCACATCGAACCACTTTCGGATATGGGTGGCGTTTTTGGGGTAAGGAGGAGGGTCCGCCTACACCCGACATCTAAAAATTATATAGCCTATGTTTCCTTTCAAAAAAAAAAAAAAAAACCTACACAATCTATGAACATTTTAAGAAAATCGGTTTAGCCAAGTATTTAATGGGTCTAAAGCCGTTTTTGAGGGGTGGCGTGACCCTCTATACTTCCATCTGATTTTGTATGCCAGATTCTAAATCTATTCCCGAATACCTTTCATTTGAGACCCATATTGAAATGAACATTCAATATGTCTGTTTGGGGGAGTTTTGGGGTTGGGGCGGCCCGATGGGTGCTTAGACTCAAATTTTAATACCATAATCGTATTCTACTCTCCTCTACCTTTCATTTGATACCTATATTGTCCCGATCGGTCCACTTTTGATTTTGGGTTGTGTTTTTGGCATAAGGGGGAGAGTCCGTCCCCCTTCCGATACCGAAAAATTATATAGCCTATGTTTCTTTCCCGACCAACCTACACAATATGCGAAAATTTCGAGAAAATGGGTTATACCGTTTTTCGCTGAGATTCTTGTAATTCACGCCAAGCAATATAGTGGAGATTCTAATCTAAGGCCGCTGTAGCGCAGAGGTTAGCATGTCCGCCTATGATGCTGAACGCATGGGTTCAAATCCTGGCGAGACCATAAAAAATTTTTTTTACAGCGGTGGTTTTCCCCCCCTAATGCTGGCAACGTTTGTGAGGTACTATGCCATTTAAAACTTCTCTCCAAAGAGGTGTCGCACTGCGGCACGCCGTTCGGACTCGGCTATAAAAAGAAGGCCCCTTATCATTGAGCTTTAACTTGAACCGGACTGCACTCATTGATATGAGAGAAGTTTGCCCCTGTTCCTTAGTGGAATGTTCATGGACAAAATTTGCAATTTGCAATCTAAGGCCGCCTAACCATAGCACTGATCTTTGGCAACTGAAATTTGTTGTAATCAATTTTCAGCTATGGTATTTCATATTTAGACCATTTTAAATATTTACGGCCTGTTTTAAATTTCGGCTACATTCTACATGTAATGAAACGAGCACACGCAAAATCATAGGTACATATCCTTAAACACATTAAGCAAACAATAATATTGTTGATGCTGTGGTACAATACTTTATACAAATTTTAAACAAATATTTAAAGACTTATGTAAACTTGTATCTGGATACAATGTTGGTAGTACCTATAAGCATACTACCAAGTATCTGTTTTCCCAGGCACTAAAATTTACAGATTCCTGTGTACATTTCTAAAGCAACAGATCAATGCTCACTCATCTAGTCTTACCCATAAATATACACACACACACATATAAACGTGCCACATTTATGTGCCATGTTCAATGTATTAGTAAATAAATATTGAAAGTGCCAGTTACTCACTTACCATAGTTTCAATGGGGCAAAACTTGGAAATCCTGCTTCATTCATTCAAAAGATTTCGTATGAGGAGAACTCGAAATTCTTGTTAAAATTTGGCAGAATATAAAAAGGAAAACAAAACGACTCATATCGGGTGACATGGAAAACATGGGGTAGAAAACAAAGGCAAAAATTCAAATTTGTCCACGAACATTCCATTAAGGAACAGAGGCAAACTACTCATACTTCAAGGAGTGCTGTCCGGTTCAAGTCTAAGCTTAATGATAAGGGGCCTCCTTTAAAACCGAGTCCGAACGGCGTACCGCAGTACCATAGTCATTTGGGAGAGGTTTTAAGATGGCTGCCATACCATTTTTATACCCACCGCCAAGGGATGGGGGTATATTCATTTTGTCGTTCCGTTTGTAACACATCGAAATATCCATTTCGGACCCTATAAAGTGTATATATTCTTGATCACCATAAAAATCTAAGACGATCTAGCCGTGTGCGTCCGTCTGTCCGTCCATCTGTCCGTCCGCCTGTCTGTTGAAATCACGCTACAGCCGGGCCAAACTTTGGATACCCATCACCACGGGTATATATGTAAACCACCTTTCGTCAAAATCCGGTGAAAAATGCCTACCTTATGCCCCATAGCAGCTATATCGAAATATGTTCCGATTTGGACCAAATACTTATAAATACAAGTCATTGTTCAACTGTGTATAACAAAATATAAGTCTTTTTACGACGTCCCATATACGACACGGATATCGAAAATCCCAACATAAGTCACTGTGTCAAATTTCAGTGAAATCGGATTATAAATGCGCCTTTTATGGGGCCAAGATTTTAAATCGAGATACCGGTCTATATGACACCTATATCCATATGTGGACCTATCTGAGCCAAGTTGCAGAAAAATGGCGAAGAGCCTAACACAACTCACTGTTCCAAATTTCGGCGAAAGAGGACAATAAATGCGCCTTTTATGGACCCAAAACCTTAAATCGAGAGATCGATCTATATGGTAGCTATATCCAAATGTGTACCGATCTGGTCAAATTAAAGAAGAATGTCGAAGGGCTTAACCTAACTCACTGTCTCAAATTTGGGCGACATAGGACAATAATTGCGCCTACTACGGGCCAAAAACCTCAAATCGAGAGATCGGTCTATATGGCACCTATATCCAAATCTGGACCTATGTGGGCCAAGTTGCAAAAAATTGTCGAAAAGCCTTACACAACTCACTGTTCCAAATTTCGGCGACAACGGACAATAAATGCGCCTTTTATGGGCCTAAGACCCTAAATCGGCGGATCGGTCTTTATGACAGCTATATCCAAATCCGAACCGATCTGTGCCATATTGCAGATGTATGTCGAAGAGCTTAACCTAACCCATTGTTTCAAATTTCGGCGATATCGGACCGTAAATGCGCCTTTTATGGACCCGAAACCTCAAATCGAGATATCGGTCTATATGGCAGCTATATCCAAATCTGAACCGATCTGGGCCAAATTGAAGAAGGACGACGAAGGGTCTAACACATCTCACTGTCCCAAATTTCGGCGACATCGGATAATAAATGCGCCTTTTATGGTCCCAAAACCTTAAATCGAGAGATCGTTCTATATGGCAGCTATTTCCAAATCTGGACCGATCTGGGCCAAATTGAAGAAGGACGTCGAAGGGCCTAAACTTACTCAATGTCGCAAATTTTGGCGAAAGGGGACAATAAATGCGCCTTTTATGGTCCCAAAACCTTAAACCGAGAGATCGGTCTATATGGCAGCTATATCCAAATCTGTACCGATCTTTGCTATATCGCGGAAGTATATCGAAGTGCTTAACCTAACCCACTATCACAAATTTCGGCGACATCGGACAATAAATGCGCCTTTTATGGGCCCAAAACCTTAAATCGAAAGATCGGTCAATATGGCAGATATATCCAAATCTTGACCGATCCAGGCCAAATTGAAAAAGGATGTCGAGGGGCCTTACATAACTTACTGTTCCAAATTTCGGCGACATCGGACAATAAATGCGCCTTTTATGGGCCTAAGACCCTAAATCGGCGGATCGGTCTATATGACTGCGATGTCGAAGGGCCTTACATAACTCACTGACCCAAATTTCCGCCATATCGGATAATAAATGTGGCTTTTATAGGCCTAAGACCCTAAATCGGTGGATTGGTCTATATGGGGCTATATCGAGATATAGTCCGATATAGCCCATCTTCGAACTTAACCTGCTTGTGGACAAAAAAAAAAAAAACTGTGTGCAAAATCGATCATGACAGTTTGGGACTCAAATGAAGGGTATTCGGGAGTAGATAACGAATATGGTCAGGAAATAGAAATAGGCTTTATAATTTTTTGATATCGGAAGGGGGCGGAGCCTCCACCGTTACCCCAAAAACACCACACAAAATCAAAAGTGGACTGATAGGGAAAATATGGGTATCAAATGGAAAGTATGCGAAAGTAGGTAAAGAATCTGGCATAAAAATTCATGTCCAAATATGGGATGGTTACCGCACCCCCCACAAAAACGCCCACAAAGGCCTCATTAGCCAATCACGGATAAATGGGACTCGGTTTGTTTGTTGCGTATAGACTGACAAATGGCGAAACCGTTTTTCTCGAAATTTTCGCATATTGTGTAGGTTGGTCTGGAAAGAAACATATGCTACATAATTTTTCGGTATCGGAAGGGGGACGGACTCTCCCCCTTATGCCAAAGACACTACCCAAAATCAAAAGTGGACCGATCGGGACAATATAGATATCAAATAAAAGGTATTGGAGAGAAGAATACGATTATGGTATTACATTTGAGTCTACGTACCCATCGGGCCGCCTCAACCACAAAACTCCCCCAAACAGACATATTGGACGTTCGTTTCAATATGGAGATCAAATGAAAGGTAGCCGGGAGTAGATTTCGAATCTGGCATACAAAATTAGATTGAAGTATAGGAGGTCACGCCACCCCTCATACTTGGCTGAACCGATTTTCTTAAAATTTTCATAGATTGTGTACGCTTGTCAGTAAGGAAACATAGGCTATATTATTTTTATACCCACCACCGAAGGATGGGGGTATATTCATTTTGTCATTCCGTTTGCAACACATCGAAATATCCATTTCCGACTCTATAAAGTATATATATTCTTCATCAGCGTAAAAATCTAAGACGATCTAGACATGTCCGTCCGTCTGTCTGTTGAAATCACGCTACAGTCTTCAAAAATTGAGATATTGAGCTGAAACTTTGCACAGATTCTTTTTTTTGTCCATAAGCAGGTTAAGTTCGAAGATGGGCTATATCGGACTATATCTTGATATAGCCCCCATATAGACCGATCCGTCGATTTAGGGTCTTAGGCCCATAAAAGCCACATTTAATATCCGATTTTGCTGAAATTTGGGATTGTGAGTTGTGTTAGACCCCCCAACATCCTCCGTCAATTTGGCTCAGATCGGTCCAGATTTGGATATAGCTGCCATATAGACCGATCCTCCGATTTAGGGTCTTAGGCCCATAAAAGCCACATTTGTTATCCGATTTTGCTAAAATTTGGGACAGTGGGTTGTGTTAGGCCCTTCGACATATTTCTGCAATTTGGCCCAGATCGGTCCAGTTTTGGATATAGCTGCCATATAGATCGATCCTCCGATTTAGGGTCTTAGACCCATAAAAGTGGGTTGTGTTAGGCCCTTCGACATATTTCTGCAATTTGGCCCAGATCGGTCCAGTTTTGGATATAGCTGCCATATAGATCGATCCTCCGATTTAGGGTCTTAGACCCATAAAAGCCACATTTATTATCCGATTTTGCTGAAATTTCGGACAGTGAGTTGTCTTAGGCCTTTCGACATCCTTTGTCAATTTGGCTTAGATTTGGATATATGTAGCTGCCATATAGACCGATCTCTCGATTTTAGGTTTTGAGCCCATAAAAATCGCATTTATTGTCCGATGTCGCCGAAATTTGGGACGATGAGTTGTGATAAAACTTTCGATATTATTTTTCAATTTGGCTCAGATCGGTCCAGATTTGGATATAGCTGCAATATAGACCTATCTCTTGATTTAAGGTTTTGGGGCCATAAAAGGCGCATTTATTGTCCTATTTCGCCGAAATTTGGGACAGTGAGTTGTGTTAGTTTCTTCGACATGTATCTGCAACTTGGTCGAAATCGTTCCAGATTTGGATACAGCTGCCATATAGATCGGTATCTCGATGAAAAGCCTTGGACCAATAAAAGGTGTTTTATAATCCGATTTCACTGAAATTTGACACAGTGACGTATGTTAGGCTTTTTGACGTCCGTGTTGTTTATGGTTCAGAGCGGTTTATTTTTAGATATAGCTACTGAAAAGAGCAAAATTTTGTTTTACACAGTTGAACAATAGCTTGTACTTATTAGTATTTGGTCCAAATCGGAACATATTTCTATATAGCTGCTAGGGGTCATAAGGTATGCATTTTTCTCCGGATTTGACGAAAGGTGGTTTATATATATACCCGAGGTGGTGGGTATCCAAAGTTCGGCCCGGCCGAACTTAACGCCTTTTTACTTGTTAGATATCGGGTGGAGGCGGACCCTCCCCCGTACCCCAAAAACGGCACCCATATCCGTAAGTGGTCCGATAGGCAAAATAAGGGTGTCAAATGAAGGGTATTGGAGACCCGAAAACGAATATGGTATTAAAATTTGGGTCCAAGTGCCCAGACAGACATTTGGCGACATTTGCGAGGTGCGTGCCAAACATGGCCATTTAAAAAATTTTCTCCCATAAGGTACCCCCGCCTTTTTGCGGAAAATTTTTTAAATGGCCATGCTTTGCACTGTACCTCGCAAATGTCGTCAAATGTTTCGCCTGGATTCGAACGCGTTCAGCGTCTTAGGCTACAGTGGCACGAATTCGTTATACGCATTCAGGGCGAATTGTCTCCACTCTAAAAAAATATAGGAGAGTTAAAAAAGGCGCAGCGGACCCATATAGACCGATGTCTTGCTTTAAGGTTTTGGGTCCATTAAAGGCGCATTCATTTACCGATGTCGCTGAAATTTGGGACAGTGAGTTAAGTAAGGCCCTGAGACATCCCATTACAATTTGGCTCAGATCGGTCCAGATTTGGATATAGCTGCCATATAGACCGATCTCTCGATTAAAGGTCATGGGGCCATAAAAGGCGCATTTATTGTCCGATGTCGCCGAAATTTGGGACAATGAGTTATGTTGGGTCCTCCAACACTCTTCTTCAATTTGGCTCAGATCGGTCTAGATTTGGATATAGCTGCCATATAGACCGATATCTCGTTGTAGGGTCTTGGGCCCATAAAAAGTGCATTTTTAATCCGATTTCGCCGAAATTTGGGACAGTTAGTTTCGATAGGCCCTTCGATATCCTTTTTCAATTTGGCATAGATCGGTCCAGATTAGGATATAGCTGCCATATAGACCGATCTCTCGATATAAGGTTTTGGGGCCATAAAGGGCGCATTTATTGTCCGATGTCGCCGAAATTTGGGACAGTGAGTTAGGTTTGGTCCTTCGACATCCTTCTTCAATATGGTCCAGATCGGTCCAGATTTGGACATGACTATCATATAGACCGATATCTCGTTGTAGGGTCTTGGGCCCATAAAAGCCACATTTATTAGCCGATTTTGCTGAAATTTGGCACAGTTAGTTGCGTTAGGCCCTTCGACATCATTTTTCAATTTGGCATAGATCGGATCAGAATTGGATATAGGTGCCATATAGACCCATCTCTTGATATAAGGTTTTGGGGCCATAAAGGGCGCATTTATTATTCGATTTCGCCGAAATTTGGGACAGTTAGTTGCGTTAGGCCCTTCGATATCTTTCTTCAATATGGTCCAGATCGGTCCAGATTTGGATACAGCTGCCATATAGACCGATCGCTCGATTTAAGGTTTTGGGCCCATAAGAGGTACACTTGGTATCTGATTTCGCTAAAATTTGGGACAAAAAGTTGTCTTAGGTCCTTCGACAGCCCTTTTTAACCAGTCCAATATTTTGTTATACAAAATTGGACAATGTGACTTGTACTTCATAGACCATTCAATATCCGTGTCGAATTTGGCCCAAATCGAACCATATTTCGATATAGCTTCTATGGGGCATTAGGTATGCATTGTTCACTGGATTATGACGAAAGGTGGTTTACATATATACCCGAGGTGGTGGGTATCCAAAGTTCGGCCCTGCCGTCCTTAACGCCTTTTTACTTGTTTTAATTATTCCTTTTCATGAAAAATTGCAAAAAATGCAACACATTAACATCAGGTCCATAAAAGCCTGAGAATATAAAAGACTTCTCCTCACCTAGATGTCTGGAATTTGTGATTATTTATGCCATGAAAATGTTGCCAAATATTTATTACCAGAACACGTTCCACTGCTAAACATTTTAATTATGCCGACCTCATACCTTTTATGGCATTTGGAAATTCCATTCAAATCCCAAGCGGGGATATTTCACTTGGGCTGGCTTATTGAGAGTTGGTCGGTAGCTGGAATGCCTCAATTGTGCTACGCCATATGCATATCTAAACACCGTCAAAATATGCCATAAACTCGGGAAGCTTCATGGGATCTTAGCCTAAATATCTATTGAAGAAAACCTGTAAGGGGGCCTCTTGGTCTACGATCCTAAAGGGAATAGCCATAGGTTCTAATGATGGGGCAGTGGTTAAGTGGTTGGAAATGGTTAGCGGCTTAAGTGAAATATTTTTCGAACATCTTTGAAATATTTCTGTCAATTACTCTCATGTGTACGAAATGTGCATGTAAGTCTGTGTGTGTGTGTGTGTGTGAGTGTGTGTGTGAGTGTGTGTGTGAAAATACGCAGTTTGGCACCAAGTATACTCAAAGGATATCGCTGGATATTATTAACATTCCAAGCACACAATAATGTGTTAAACCATGTGGGTGGAGAAGCTGCAGGATGAGTAGTTTCACTTCTATGCGCATTTGTTAAGTTTTCAACCCTCCCCCCACTTCTTAACGATACTCAGAAGACTTTGACATTTTGTTTAATAATTTAAGAAACTACATTTTTAATATAGTCAAGGGCTTATTTAGCTCACCACTCGACATCGCATTGGATTGGACAGCAAATAAAAAAGTCAAAACATGTATGAAACCGGTAAGGAAAGGGAAAAGTCGGGCGGAGCCGACTATATAATACCCCCCACCACCGAGAATACGTACCACTCTGAATACATGGAACCTATGTTGAGATTGAGTCAGACCCATGAGTAAGACTCCTGCAGAGACAAAAAAGGAAATCTGGTAACTGACCCGGATACGATGCTGAGGATATGGAAATAACTTTTTACCCAACTACTAGTGTCCGACGTTGGCGACCAAGGGGATACCGGAGAACCAATACCTGATGATGGTATAGAATGTTTAGCTCCTACTCAGAATGAGGTCCAAGTAGCAATGACACGACTAAAGAACAACAAGGCAGCAGGAGCCGACGGGTTACCCGCTGAACTATTTAAGACCGGAGGCGAAACGCTGATAAGGCGTATGCATCAGCTTATCTGCGCAATCTGGCTAGAAGAACGCATACCCGATGATTGGAACCTCAGCATACTATGTCCCGTGCACAAGAAAGGAGACAGGAGGGAAGGTGCCAACTACAGAGGGAATAAGTCTCCTCCCCATCGAATACAAGATACTCTCGAGCGTACTGTGTGAAAGATTAAAACCTAAAGTCAATGAGATAATTGAGCTCTATCAATAAGGCTTTAGACCTGGTAACTCCATCCTAGACCAGATATTCATACTGCGCCAAATCCTGGAAAAGATCCGAGAAGGATAAATCAACCTCTTTGTTGACTACAAAGACAAATGATCACTTTTTTGCAATATTTCTCAAAATCAGGCGAACATATATATGAGAGCTATATCTAAATCTGAAACGATTTCGAGCAAACTCCTCAGATACTGTGGCAGTCATCGAGGAAAGCGTTATGCAATATTTTGGGCAAGATTGGTCAAAAAATGTGCTTGCTGTGACTCTGGAAGTTAAAATCGGGCGATATATATATACGAGAGCTATATCTAAATCTGAACCGATTTCCATGAAATTCACCAGTAATGTCGAGAGACGTAAAAAAATCCTTCCTGCCGAATTTCGTGAGAATCGGTTAACAAAAGACAATTTTAATGCAATATTACTGGAAATCGGACAAACATATATATGGGAGCTATACCTAATTCGGAACCGATTATGACCAACTGCTATGAATATTGTGATAGTCATCGAGGAAAACGTTGTGCAATATTTTGGGCAAGATTGGCCAATAAATGTGCTTGCAGTGGCTCTAGGAGTGAAAATCGGACGATATATACATATGAGAGCTATATCTAAATCTGAACCGATTTCCATGAAATTCACCAGTAATGGCGAGAGTCGTAAAAAAATCCTTCCTGCCGAATTTCGTGAGAATCGGTTAACAAATGACCATTTTATTGCATTATTATTGAAAATCGGACGAACATATATATGAAAGCTATATCCAGATCTAAACCGATTTTTTCCAATTTCAATAGGCTTCGTCACTAAGCCGAAGAACATGGCTGTACCGAATTTGAAGACGATCGGATGAAAACTGCGACCTGTACTTTGTACACAAATTAACATGGGCAGACGGACAGACAGACAGACGGACAGACAGACGGGCAGACAGACAGACAGACGGACATCGCTTAATCGAATCAGAAAGTGATTCTGAGTCGATCGGTATACTTATCAATGGGTCTATCTTTCTTCCTTTTTGGGTGTTACAAACTAATTCACTAAGTTATAATACCCTGTACCACAGAAGTGGTGTATGGTACAAAAATTTAGTATCCAAATTTCGGATGGGGTACCTAGGGGGGCTGCCCCACCCTAAAACCTACCAAACATATATTTACACCAATCACGACAATATGGGACTCAAATGAAAGGTATTTAGGATCAGAAAACGTATCTGATATCCAATTGCCGAACCAAGTGCTAAGGGGACCACCCCAAGCCCCAAAACACCCCTAAATCGGACTTATTTACCGGCCATGGCAATATGGGACTCAAATGAAGGGTATTTGCGAGTAGAATACAAATCTGATATCCAAATGTGGGACCACGTTTCTGGGGGTCCACCCCTTCCCCAAACCACCCCCCAACAGAACTTATTTACTGACCATGGGAATATGGGCCTTAAATAAAAGGTATTTGAGTGTAGAATACGAATCTGATATCCAAATATGGGACCAAGTGTTTGGGAGCCGCCTCTCCCCAAAAACATCCCCTAAAGGGGACAAATTTACGACCATAGCAATATGGGGCTCAAATGAAAGGTCTTTGGGAGTAAAGCAAGAATTTGATATCAATATTAGGGAAAAGTGTCTGTGGGACCACGCCACCCCCACAACACCACCCAACCCCCAAAACACCCCTAAATGGGACATATTTACCAACCATGGCAATATGGGACTTAAATGAAAGGTATTTGCGAGTAGAATACGAATCTGATATCCAAATGTGGGACCACGTTTCTGGGGGTCCACCCCTTCCCTAAAACACCCCCTCAAACAGGACTTATTTACTGACCATGGGAATATGGGGCTTAAATAAAAAGTATTTGAGTGTAGAATTAGAATCTGATATCCAACAATGAGACCAAGTGTTTGGGGGGGGGCACCTGTCACCAAAAACATCCCCCAAAGGGGACAAATTTACGACCATAACAATATGGGGCTCAAATGAAAGGTCTTTGGGAGTAGAGCACAAATCTGATATCAATATTCGGGAGAAGTGTCTATGGGGCCACGCCACCCCCACAACACCACCCAAATAGAAAGTATTTTCAGACTATTGCAATATGAGGCTCAAATAAGAAGGCTTTTAAAGTGGAACACGAATCCGATATATATATTTTCAAGGCCAACTCACTGAGTGGCCGCCCATACCCCAAAACACCCCCCAAGCCGGTCATGTTTGCCGACTATGGAAATATGGGGCTCAAATTAAAGGTATGTGGGAGTAGACCACGTATCTGATATCAACATTAGGGGCCAACTGTCTAGCGGACGTCCCATAACGACCCCCAAATAGGAAGTATTTGCTCACCAAGACAATTTGGGCCTTAAAGAGAGTGGAACTAAATTTTTATAGTTTTTAGGGCCAATATCCCAAACCGGACATATTTGCTGACTTTTGCAATAAGAAGTTTAAATGAGATTAGAAAACGAATTTGTGTGTAAAGTATCAAAATTTGTCATGACGTCCCAGTACGTGTGCAAAATTTCATCAAAGTCGGGCCAGATTAAGATATGGCTCCGATATAGATCTCTCATCCTTTATGGCCCTTTAAGGCTGTAAAAGCCAAAAATTTAATCTGAACTTTACACAAAATTTCAATTGGTATTCCAAATTAAAGACTGCTACATTTCAACATAGGTTGCATGTATTAAGAGTAGTACGTAGACTTGGTAGTGTAGGGTATTATATAGTCTGTTCCGCCCGACATTTGCCTTTCCTTACTTGTTTTCCCATTTGGTTGATCTACCTATGCCGAAATTATATCAACAGCCAGCGTAACTATCAAAAGCACAAAGCCTCTTTGAATACCCTTGACCCCTACAGAGATGTAGCTTAGCAAAGGCAGAAAGAAACAAAGAAAACAAAACAACAAAAAAAAGGCCCATCATTCGAAATGAAAAACAAATTCAAAACGAAACTTCTGAGAGAAGCCGAAAATGTTAACAAAGTTAAATCGATACATATGGAAATTGATGTTCTACATATTGGCTAACAATATGTGCTCAGGCGAAACACACACACACACACACACACACGCGCGCATTTACTTTTCGCTCCAAGGACTTGAATCTCCAAGTCGTTTTTGTGAGTTGCCTTTGCAGCTTGCATATGTTAACTTTGTATTGGAGGGGCTGTTGTTGTTGATTTATGTTCCTGTTAAAAAGTGTTCATGTTTTCTCTGTTCTTTTCGTTGTTTGCACTAAAAAATGGAGTGCCACCGAAAAAAAGGCCTATTGGGACAAGAAAGAGCAACACTGAACAACCAGATGGTGTCAGCAGACGATACGAATCGAAAGAAGAATTTTGAAATGTTGCACCAGGTACACTTGACTTGTGAGAGTTAACAAAAAAAAAAAAAAATGATTTTTGTATACAATTGAGTGAATTTTAATAGGGATTTATTGGAAATCTTTAGAGTTTGTTTCTGAAGGACACGAAAAAATACACAAGGCGAAGGATAAATTATTAAATGGTACATGGTTTAATAAATTGATTTTAAACTTAAGGCTTACAATAATTGGAACGGGCATTTAAGAGAAGAGCGGAGTAAGAATGTAACAGACGGATAGGTGAGTTGGTAGCAATTTCAAGGTATCAGTGCAGGGTTAGTGGGTAAAATTCCCACCATAGGCAAACATTGTCTAACTGAATATGATTTTCAGCTGCCACTTAAATCTAACCTACCATATGCCTTTGAAAACTTGAATACAAGTATGATTTTCTAACTCGGCTTCCATGGGGGAACCTCATACCAACCAACCTCATCATATTGGGCGAAATTATCTATGCCTATATTTGATCAGATTTTGATCTTGTATGCCTAATGAGATATCGTATAAATCTCAGGTATAATTTTGTAAACCTCGGAGCAACATCGTGGCTACTACCCCTATAAAGGCTACATCTATTGGAAAATATATATGGGGGTTATATCTGAACCTGAACTGATTATGACACCGCATTTGATATCTCTTTATATTCAAACAAAGGATAATGGATAAGAATTGCTATGCTATTGAAGCCATGTCAGGTTATGGATCGATTCGGACCATACTTTGATATTGGGGACCATTGTAGAAGTCATTATGGAAAATTTCAGCTGAATATGGTAAGAATTGCGCCCTATATAGACCCAAGAAGTATCATTGGGAGATCGGTTTGTATAGGAGCTTTATTAGGTTACGAACCGATTCAGACCATATTTGGCACATACATTAACGACCATAGGAGATGTGGATATACAAAATTTCAGGAAAATCATATAGGAATTGTGCTCTCTAGTGGCTCAAGTAGTATAATAGGATGATCGGTTTATATGGCAGCTATAACAGTTTTTGAACCGATTTAAACCATACATGGCATGGTTGTTGGAAGTCAAAACAACACTTCTCACGCTAAATTTCAGCCAAATCGAATAAGACTTTCGCTCTAGTAGAGATTCAAAACGTCAAGGTCCAAGATCGGGTTTAATGGCAGCCATATCAAAACATGGACCGATATGGCCCATTTATAGAGATGGGCGATGGGTAAATACCCAAAAGGTATTTACCCGTGAAATAAGGTAAATTCCCGGGTATGTACCCATATAGCTGGTATCTATAATTTTGAAAATATCTTGGGTATAAAAACATTTTGCAATCCATTTTTTATGATTTCGTATTCGTTGTATATAAATCTGATCTTGTGATCTCATAAAATCAGATTTTAGTTATATTGGGTTGCCCAAAAAGTAATTGCGGATTTTTTAAAAGAAAGTAAATGCATTTTTAATAAAACTTAGAATGAACTTTAATCAAATATACTTTTTTTACAATTTTTTTCTAAAGCAATCTAAAAGTAACAGCTGATAACTGACAGAAGAAAGAATGCAATTACAGAGTCACAAGCTGTGAAAAAATTTGTCAACGCCGACTATATGAAAAATCCGCAATTACTTTTTGGGCAACCAATATATAGCCGCCATATAGACCGATCTTTAGACTTAAAGTCTTGAAGCAATAAAGTGATTATTATACCCACCACCGAAGGATGGGGGTGTATTCATTTTGTCATTCCGTTTGCAACACATCGAAATATCCATTTCCGACTCTATAAAGTATATATATTCTTGATCAGCGTAAAAATCTAAGACGATCTAGCCATGTCCGTCCGTCTGTCTGTTGAAATCACGCTACAGTCTTTAAAAATAGAGATATTGAGCTGAAATTTTGCACAGATTCTTTTTTTGTCCATAAGCAGGTTAAGTTCGAAGATGGGCTATATCGGACTATATCTTGATATAGCCCCCATATAGACCGATCCGCCGATTTAGGGTCTTAGGCCCATAAAAGCTACATTTATTATCCGATTTTGTTGAAATTTGGGACAGTGAGTTGTGTTAGGCCCTTCGACATCTTTTGTCAATTTGGCTCCGATCGGTCCAGATTTGGATATAGCTGCCATATAGACCGAACCTCCGATTTACGGTCTAAGGCCCATAAAAGCCACATTTTTGGTCCGATTTTGATGAAATTCGGGACAGTGAGTTGCCTTAGGCCCTTTGAAATGTTTTTTTTAATTTGGTCCAGTTCGGTTCAAATTTGGATATAGCTGCCATATAGACCGATCCTCCGGTTTAGGGTCTTAGGCCCACAAAAGCCACATTTATTATCCGATTTTGATGAAATTCGGGACAGTGAATTGTGTAAGGCCCATCGACATCCCTCGTTAATTTGGCTCAGATCGGTCCAGATCTGGATATAGCTGCCATATAGATCGATCCTCCGATTTATGGTGTAAGGCCCATAATAGCCACATTCATTATCCGATTTTGCTGAAATTTGGGACAGTGAGTTGTGTTAGGCCCTTTGACATATTTTTTCAATTTGGTCCAGATCGATTCAGATTTAGATATAGCTGCCATATAGACCGATTTCTTGATTTATGGTTTTGGGCCCATAAAATGCTCATTTATTGCCCGATGTCGCCGAAATTTGGAATAGTGAGTTAAGTTAAGCCTCTTGACATACTTCTCCAATATCGCGCAGATCGGTCCAGATTTGGATATAGCTGCCATATAGACCGATATCTAGGTTTTAGGTTTTGGGGCCATAAAAGACGCATTTATTGTCCGATCTCGCTGAAATTTGAGACAGTGAGTTTGGTTAGGCTCTTCGACGTCCTTCTTCAATTTTGCCCAGATCGGTTCAGATTTGAATATAGCTGCCATATAGACCGATCTCTGGATTTAAGGTTTAGGGCCCATAAAAGAGGCATTTATTGTCCGATTTCGCCGAAATTTGGGACAGTGCTTAGTGTTAGGCTCTTCGACATGTTTATGCAACTTGGCTCAAATCGGTCCAGATTTGGATATAGCTGCCATGTAGACCGATATCTCGATTTAAAGTCTTGGCCCCATAAAAGGCGTATTTATAATCCGATTTCACTGAAATTTGACACAGTGACTTATGTTCGGCTTTTCGACATCCGTGTCGTATATAGTTCAGATCGGTATGAGGTATATGAGTATAAGGTATGAAATTTTCACCGAATTTTGATGAAAGTTGGTTTACATATATACCCGAGGTGGTGGGTATTCAAAGTTCGGCCCGGCCGAACTTAACGCCTTTTTACTTGTTTTTAATCTGATTTCGATGAAATTTGCCACAGTGATTTCTGGTTTACCCCTACCTATAATGATTTTATACCCAACATATCTGCAAAATAACAAAAACCCAAAGAAGTAAAAAGGCGTTACTTTCGAACGAGCCAAACTTTGGATACCCTCCCCCTCGGGTATATACGTAGACCATCTTTCGTCAAAATCGGGAAACAACTGCACAAATTATTGTATAAATCGGCTCATAACCCGATATATTGGGTTGCCCTAAAATTAATTGCGGATTTTTCATATAGTCGGCGTTGACAAATTTTTTCACAGCTTGTGACTCTGTAATTGCATTCTTCTTCTGTCAGTTATCACCTGTTACTTTTAGCTTGCTTTAGAAAAAAAAGTGTAAAAAAAGTATATTTGATTAAAGTTCATTCAAAGTTTTATTAAAAATGCATTTACTTTCTTTTAAAAAAACCGCAATTACTTTTTGGGCATCCCATAAAATCCGATTTCGCATCATGACTTCGTGAGCCACTAGAGGGCACAACTATTAACCGTTTTGTCAGAAATTAGGAGTTATGTGTTTTTCTTTGACCGTCAACAATTGCGTCATGTATGTCCCAAATCGGGTAACAACCTCATAAAGCCCCAATATAAGCCGATCTTCTGATTGTACTTCTTGAGCCTCTTCTGTCCGTCTGTCCGTACGTCTGTTGTAATCACTCTACAGCCTTCAAAAATTGAGAGATTGAGCTGAAATTTTGCACAGTAACGTCTTTTGATGCACGATGGTTAAGTTATTGAACGAGCCAAATCGTACCCTATTTGGATATAGCTGCTATAAAGACCGATTTTCCGATAAAAGGTCTAATGTCCATAAATGCTTTATTATACCCTCCACCATAGGATGGGGGTATACTAATTTTGTCATTCTGTTTGTAACACCACGAAATATGCGTCTGAGACTCCATAAAGTACATTTACTCTTGATCGTCATGTCATTTTAGGTCGATCTAGCCATGTCCGTCCGTCTGTCCGTCCGTCCGCCCGTCTGTCTGTCGAAAGCACGCTGACTTCGAAGGAGTAAAGCTAGGCGCTTGAAAATTTTCCACAAATACTTTCTATTAGTGTAGGTCGGTTGGTATTGTAAATGGTTCAAAACGGTCCATGTTTTGATATAGCTGCCCTATAAACCGATCTTGGGTCTTGACTTCTTGAGCCTCTAGAGGGCGCAATGCTAATCGATTTGACTGAAATTTTGCACGTAGTATTTTGGTATCACTTTTAACAACTGTGTTAAGTATGGTTCAAATGGGTTTATGTTTTGATATAGCTGCCATATAAAAGGATCTTGGATCCTGACTTCTAAAGTCCCGCAATTCTTATCCGATTTGACTAAAATTTTGCATGAGGTTTTCCCTTATGACTGCTGGGTATGGCGCAAATCGGTACCTTAACTGATATAGCTGCCATTTAAACCGCTCTGGGATCTTGACTTCTTGAGTCTCTAGAAGGCGAAATTCTCATCCGATTTGGCAGAAAATTTTGTACATCGGCTTTTCTCATGACCTCCAAAATATGTGTCTAATATGGTCTGAATCGATCAATAGCTTGATACAGCTCCCCTTTAAGCCGATGTCCCAAGTTTGCTTTCTTAGCCTCTACAAGCGCAATTCTTATCAGAATGAACTGAAATATTACACAATGACTTCCACAATGTTCAGCATTATTTATGGTCCAGATCGGACTATAACTTGAAATAGCTCCAATAGCATAATATTTCATTCATTCATTCATATTCAATATTCTTTGTTTGCCTTAAAAGAGATACCGCGCATAGAACTCGACAATTGCGATCCATGGTGGAGGGTATATTAGTTTCGGTCCGGCCGAAATTAGTACGCTCTTACTTGTTTTTTATCCAATTTCGCTGAAATTTAAAACAGTGGATTAGTTTAAGCCTCCAACATCTGACCTAAAAATGGTTCAGATCGTACTATATTTAGATATAGCTGCCATATAGACCGATCTGCCGATTAGGGGTCTAAGCCAATAAAAGCTTTATTTATTACCTGACTTCGCTGAAATTTGAAACAGTCAGTAGGTTAAGACCTCCCAACATCCGACCTTAATATGCTTCTGATCGGACTATATTTAGATATAGCTGCCATATAGACCGATCTGCCGATGAGGGGACTGAAGCCCATAAAAGCTTTATTTATTACCTGATTTCGCTGAAATTTCAAACAGTGAGTTTTTCTGAGCCTCACGATTTCCGGCCTTAACATGGTGCAGATCGGTTTATAATTGGATATATCTGCCAAAAAGATCAATATTTTGTTCAACAAAATTGAATAGTGAAATATATATTAGACCACTCAATGACAGTGCCGAATTTGGGTGCTGAAGTTATCCAATTTTTACCTGATTGTGACGAAATGGGATTTGCATATCTACCCGAGGTGGTGGGTATCCAAAGTTCGGCCCCAGAGATGGTCCGTAAGACGATTTTTTAGGTTTCCGACTGTCAAAAAGTTGTAAAAGTCGAAAACGTCGTATACTTGTATAAAACGTAGAAAAAGTCGCAAACGTCATAAACCTTAATAACTCAGTGCAAAAGTTTGATTTTTAACAAATATTATTGTCACTTATTTGTTGTATATAGAGTTTATATGTAAAAAAATTTCGCAATAAAAGAAATATTAAGTTTTTTTTTTTAATTTTTGCATTTACATTTTTCACACAATAAATTGGAAATATACGCAAATTTCAAGTCAATTTATAAAGTAACGTTTAAGGATTTTTTTGTGAAGCAAAAAATCAATAAATTATTAGTTTTCATCAATTATATTTAGAAATTGCAATTATTTTGTATCCTTTTGCAAAATTATTTGCTTCTCCCGTTTTAATTTGCTTTTTGAAAGCTGTTGTAAACGACACATGTTAAAAATGCATGACATCTGAGGAAGTGTCAAGTGAAATGGTATATGAAGTGTTAAATATGTTATTCAATAACAATACTTAAAAATAACATTACTTATTCAATAAAATACTTAACACGCCATCTTCCATTTCACTTGACATTACCTCACATTAGCATACTTAACACGCCATCTACCATTTCACTTGACACTACCTCAGATGTCATTCATTTTATAACAATATTGGTAAAAATCGTGTAAACCTACGGTAGCTTTTTCTAATTCTGAACCGATTTTTTCCAATTTCAATATTGTTCGTCTCCAGGAGGAAAAAATTACTTATGCCAAAATTTTTAGTTAATCAGATCAAAAATTCGACATATTTTCGTTCGAATTTTTTTCTGTCAGAAACCTAGTTTTTTGGCTAGGTTTACGACGTTTTCGACGTATGTAATATACGTCGGAAATGTATGTCATATACGTCACTGTTTCTGACAGGCCATCTCTGTTCGGCCCAGCCGAACTTAATGCCTTTTTACTTGTTTCATTATGCGTTTTGACAGTTTTTCGGTATTTATGTTTCATTTCAGGTATTTTTAATACCTTTACATGAGCTCTTGTTTTGACAGTTTTTTTTTTTTGGTATAATTGAACTTAAGTTTTTGTCTGCCCAAATCCCCTTATTGGCCCAATTTGATACCTGGCTTATGTCGTTATTTTTTGGGGTTACTTTTGAAGGCTTCCCCTTCTCCGGCAATCCGATACTCTGTTAGGTAGCGCTGAATCAGTTGTCTACACTCATGGCGTTATGCACTAATCAAATTTCACCTGTGGTGGGACAAGGACTCCAGGGAAATCAAATTTCAACACTACATAAATCACAATGTAAATAATTTATGGCAAAACATATGCCTAACATGTTTAAAATGCAAAACAAATTCAGAGATACAACGCGCATGTATGTGTGCATGAGTACGAGTACATGCATATGTTCACACCTCAGCGAGGGGCCACAGCCCATGGTGGTCCAATGTACACCCTTAAAAATGGAAATAACTCCATTAGATTTTAGTTATACTGTAACTAAATGTCAATGAACAAGTTATTCGTAAGGTTTAAAGGATATTTTCGACAATTAAAAAGTCAAATATTTTACTGGAACTCATCATTGGTATGGGAATTTGATTAAATACTCGGCAGATATATACATAGACCAAGATTTTGGTTATCAATGCCGATGTTTATTCCCATTCAGTCATTCCGTTTGCAACACATCGAAATATCAACTTCCGACCCTACAAAGTATATATATTTCGGATCGTCGTAAAATTCTAAGAGGATTTAACGATGTCCGTGTGTCTGTCCGTCTATCCGTCTGTCCGTCCGTCTGTTGTAATCACTTTAGAGCCTTCAACTATTGATATATTGAGCTGAAATTTGGCACAGATACGTCTTTTTGATGCACGCTGCTTAAGTTTTTTGAACAGGCCAAACCGGACCATATTTGGATGTAGCTGCTATATGGACCAATTTTCCGGTAAAGGGTCTAATGCCCATAAATGTTATATTTTTCATCCGTTTTCGCCGATTTCGTCTGAAGCCCATAAAAGCTTTATTTATTACCCGATTCGCTGAAATTTGGAACAGAGCGTTATCTTAAGCCTCCTGATATCTGACCTAAATATGGATCAAATCGGAATATATTTGGGTATAGTTGCCATATAGACCGATCCCCAGTTAAAGGGTCTAAAGCCCATAAAAGCTTTATTTTTCTACCGATTTCGCTGAAATTTGAAACATTTAGTAGCTTTACGCCCCCTAACATAGCACCTAAATGTTGATCAGATCGGACTATATTTAGATATAGCTGCCATATAGACCGATCTCCCGATTAAGGGTCTGAAGCCCATAAAAGCTTTACTTTTCAACCGATTTGGCTGAAATTTTAAACATTGAGTTTTTTTACGCCTCCTAACATAGGACCCAAATGTGGATCAGATCGGACTATATTTGGATATAGCTGTCATATAGACCGATCTGCCGACAAAGGGTCTGAAGCCCATGAAAGCTCTGTTTACTAACCGATTTCGATGAAATTTGAAACAGTGGGTAGTTCTACTGATATCCGTCCCACCACTTTAGGATGTATACTAATACCGTCATTCTGTTTGTAACACCTCGAAATATGAGTCTGAGACCCCACAAAGTACATATATTCTTGATCTTCATGTCATTTTAATTGGATCTAACCATGTCCGTCCGTCCGTCCGTCTGTCGAAAACACGCTAACTTTCGAAGGAGTAAAGCTAGCTGCTTGAAATTTTACACAAATACTTTCTATTAGTGTAGGTCGGTTGGGATTGTAAATGGGACAAATCGGTCCATGTTTTGATATAGCTGCCATATAAACCGATCTAGGGTTTTGACTTCTTCAGCCTCTAGAGGGCGCAATTCTCATCCGTTTTGACTGAAATTTTGCACGCAATATGTTGTTATGACTTCCAACAACTGCGCCAAGTATGGTTCAAATTGGTAAATATTATGATATGGCCGCCATATAGACGGATCTTGGGTCTTGACTTCTTGAGCCTCTAAAGGGCGCAATTCTGAAATTTTGCACTTAGTGTTTTGATATCACTTCCAACAACTATGCTTAGTATGGTTCAAATCGGTCCATGTTTTGATATAGCTGCCATATAAACCGATCTTGGGTCTTGACTTCTTGAGCCTCTAGAGGGCGCAATTCTCATCCGAATTGACCGAAATTTTGCACGTAGTGTTTTGGTGTCACTTCCAACAACTGTGCTAAGTATGGTTCAAATCGGTTCATGTTTTGATATAGCCGCCATATAAACGGATCTTGGGTCTTGACTTCTTGAGGCTCTAGAGGGCGCAATTCTTATCCGAATTGGCCGAAATTTTGCACGTAGTGTTTTGATATTACTTCCAACAACTGCGCTAAGTATGGTTCAAAACGGTCCATGTTTTGATATAGCTGCCATATAAACCAATCTTGGATCTTGACTTCTTGAGCCTCTAGAGGACGCAATTCTCGTCCGAATTGACCGAAGTTTTGCACGTAGTGTTTTGGTATCACTTCCAACAACTGCGCTATGTATGGTTCAAATCGGTGAATGTTTTGATATGTCCGCCACATAAACCGATCTTGGATCTTGACTTCTTGAGCCTCTAGAGGGCGCAATACTTATCCGATTTGACTGAAACTTTGCACGTTGTGTTTTGATATCACTTTCAACAACTGCGCTAAGTATGGTTCAAATCGGTCAATGTTTTGATATAGCTGCCATATAAACTGATCTTGGGTCTTGACTTCGTGAGCCTCTAGAGGGCGCAATTCTCATCCAATTTGACTGAAATTTTGCACGCAGTGTTTTAATATCACTTCCAACAACTATGCTTAGTATGGTTCAAATCGGTGCATAAGCTGGTATAACTGCCATATAAGCCGATCATGGGTTTTGACTTCTTGAGCCTCTAGAGGGCGCAATTGTTATGCGATCTGACTGAAATTTTGCACGTGGCGTTTTGGTATCACTTCCAACAACTGCGCGTAGCATGGCGTAAATCGGTATAGAACCTGATATAGCTGCCATATAAAAGGATCTTGGGTCTTGAATTCTTGAGCCTCTAGAGGGCGCAATTCTCATCAGATTTGGATAAAATTTTGCACGAAATGTGTTATTATGACTTCCAACAACTGCGCTAAGTATGGCGTAAATCGGTATAGAACCTGATATAGCTGCCAGATAAACCAACCTGGGATCTTGACTTCTTGATCTTCTAGAGGGCGCAAGTATTATCCGATTTGGCTGAAATTTTGTACAACGGCTTCTCTTATGACCTTCAACATGCGTGTCTAATATGGTCTGAATCGATCAATAGCTTTATACAGCTCCCATATAAACCTATTTCCCGATTTTGCTTCTTGAGCCCCTACAAGGCGCAATATTTATCCGAATGGACTGAAATATTATCAACATTCATTTATGGTCCGAATCGGACTATAACTTGATATAGCTCCAATAGCATAACAGTTCTTATTTAATACACTTTGTTTGCCTAAAAAGAGATACCGCGCATAGAACTCGACAAATGCGATCCATGGTGGAGGGTATATAAGATTCGGCCCGGCCGAACTTAGCACGCTTTTACTTGTTTTATCTCCCTTTTACGAAATTTTCCAAATTTGGAAAAATCGCTTGTCCAAAAAAAATATTTCCATAATTTTTGTAATTTTTCTTAGTGTAATAAACCTAGCCCCAATCTTCGCCTTACAACCCTTTTCAAAAGTATGGTCCATAATATTGTGATATCGAATTGCAAAAATTTACATAAATCGCTGCCAATAAAAAAGAATCGCTTAATTGACAGTGGATTAACGAGTAATATGATTATTTAGCATATGGAAAATTCACATCCTGTTTTTTTTTTGGTGTTGTCTCTAAAATGCACATAGCATAGGCTGGCACATTGCCTGCCCATTGAGGTCATAGAGAAGATTAAATGCGAGTTATGACAAAGCCTTTAAGGGGACATTTACTTGAATTAATGAGAAGATCCTGCCATTATTGGCAGAGCTCCATATAAATATTTTATTTGCTCAATGGCCGGTTCAAAGCAATTTAATCTCGTTGGTCATTCTTTTTTTTTTGTTTCGTAGACCTAACACCGGGGCTTATGCATGGTCACATCATTTCATTGGCTTAATTGCCAAACATGGGCATAAGCGAACTATTAACATTTTTTATGAGTCAATTAACGCCAAACAAAAAAAATCTACAAAAGTGGTCACATGCGACTGAGGGAGGGAAGACTGACTTGAAGTTTATACAAGTCGCGAGTGAGTATTCCACCAGACACAGTGGAAGATATTAAAAGTGACTGGCACCATGCCAAATAAGAGATGTGGCTTCATCATCTTGAAGTCAGTTGAATTTGTCGTCATCTGTGGAAAATTTCAAGAAATATCGATAAAAATAAGTGATCTCACAGAAATTAATATGGACAGGCAGACAGTAAGAGGACGGCCGTCAGTGTTCTTCGGTGAAGTGCCCTGAATCAAAAAAACAACGTTCAAAATTTTAGTCAAGTCGGATAATACTTGCGCCCTCTAGAGGCTCAAGAAGTCAAGACCCAAGATCGGTTTATATGTCAGCTATATCAGGTTATAGACCGATTTAAACCATTCTTGGCACAGTTGTTGGATATCATAACAAAATACTTCGTGCAAAAATTGATTCAAATCAGATAAGAATTGCGCCCTCTAGAGGCTCAAGAAGTCAAGACCCAAGATCGGTTTATATGGTAGCTATATCAGGATATGAACCGATTTGAACCATCCTTGGCACAGTTGTTGGATATCATAACAAAACACGTCGTGCAAAATTTCATTCAAATCGGATAAGAATTGCGCCCTCTAGAGGCTCAAGAAGTCAAGACCCAAGATCGGTTTATATGGCAGCTATATCAAAACATAGACCGATATGGCCCATTTACAATCCCAACCGACCTACACCAATAAAAAGTATTTGTGCAAAATTTCAAGGGGCTAACTTTACTCCTTCGGATGTAAGCGCGCTTTCGACAGACAGACGAACGGACGGACGGACGGACATGGCTATATCGACATAAAATGTCACGACGATCAAGAATATGTATACTTTATGGGGTCTCAGACGAATATTTCGAGTAGTTACAAACAGAATGACGAAATTAGTATAAACCCCCATCCAATGGTGGAGGGTATAAAAATAAACCGATCTGAACCATATACAACGCAGATGTCGAAAAGCTTAACATATATCACTGTATCAAATTTCAGTGACCTCGGATTACAAATGCGCGTTTTATGGGGCCAAGACTTTAAATCGATATATCGGCCTATATTGCAGCTTTATCCAAATCTGGACAGTTTTGAGCCAAGTGGCAGAAAAATGTTGTAGAGCCTAACACAACTCACTGTCCCAAATTTCGGCGACATCGGACTATAAAGGTGCCTTTAATACCCCCAAAACCTTACATTGAAAGATCGGTCTATATGGCAGATATATACAAATCTGGACCGATCTGAGCCAAGTAAGGGAAAGATGTCGAAGGGCCGTACGCAACTCACTGTTCCAAATTGCCATATTGCAAAAGTATGTCGATAGGCCGTTCTTAACTCTCTGTCCCAAATTTCGGTGAAATCGAATAATGAATGCGCCTTTTATGGGCCCAAAACTTTAAATCGAGAGATCGGTCTATATGGCAGCTATATCCAAATCTGGACCGATCTGGGCCAAACTGAAGAAGAATGTCGACTGGCCTAACACAACTCACTGTTCCGAATTGCAGCAAAATCGGACAATAAGACTAAATTGGCGGATCGGTCTTTAAGGGGGCTATGTCAAGATATAGTCCGATATAGCCCATCTTCGAACTTAACCTGCTTATGGACAAAAAAGAATCTGTGCAAAGTTTCAGCTCAATAAATCTATTTTTAAGGACTGCATAGTGATTTAAACAGACAGATGGAGAGTCGGGCGAACGGACGGACAGACGGACGGACAGACAGACGGACGGACAGACGGATGACGGACTGACGGACGACGGACAGACGGACGGACAGACGGATGACGGACTGACGGACGGACAGATGGACGGACGGACGAACAGACGGGCGGACAGATGGACGGATAGACGAACGGACGGATGGACATGGCTCGATCGTCTTAGATTTTTACGCTGATCAGGAATATATATACTTTACAGGGTCGGAAATGGATATTTCAATGTGTTGCAAACGGAATGGCAAAATGAATATACCCCCAACCTTCGGTGCTGGGTATAAAAATGAATTTTTGTTTAAATGCTATATTAAATTTTTATTGAAGGAAATTCTGGCGGGAAATTCCGTGCTTTAGTTTTGTCCGTCTCTGTATATTGAAATTTAATTAACTTTTTTTTAACATTGTCTAACTACCGTTTTGTTTGTTTCCTCCAGTGTTCCTTTTGCTTTGCCAATAAAATGGCGATAAGCTTTGGTAAGTGTTTGCATCATAAAACGAACGCCTATAAAACCAAATTAACAGCCACATATTAATTGAGATCTTTAAGTGTGATAGGAAAACTGAAGATCCCAGACTGACAAACCACACAGAGACCCACAAATGTTGGCATATGGGACAGGGAAGGAAATGACAGAGAACGAATTAGAAATTTGAGCTCAAAAGCTTACATTTATATATTTAGACTTCAAATGACCAAAAATGACCATTACGATTATTAAAATGTTATTTGATTTAGGAGATAAGATGACAGCTAATGTGAAATTGCATAGTAAAGGTTGCCAATTTTATTATGAAACTTCGTGCTCTACAGAAAAATGGTAAGCAGCTCATCTGTTTGTTCGTCTGCGGAATTATGCAAACTATCGAACAAGTAAGATGAAAGAGTTGAAATCCGGTCCTATGGACTGAAAGAAGCTTCACCTTAAGGGTTAAAAATTTAATTTTTAATTTTAATTTTAAATATTAAATTTTAGATATACACGGATGTCGAAAAGCCTTACATAAGTCACTGTGTCAAATTTCAGCGAAATCGGATAATAAATGTGATTTTTATGGGGCCAAGACTTAAAATCGTGCTATATATCCAAATCTGAATCGATATGGCCCAAATCGAAGAGGGCTGTCGCAGGGCCTAACACAACTCACTGTCCCAAATTTCTTTCTAAATCGGACAATAATGCGCCGTTTTTGGGGAAAAGACTTTAAATCGGGAGATCGGTCTATATGGCAGCTATATCCAAATCTGAACCGATCTGGGCCAAATTACAGAAAGTTGTTAAAGAGCCTTATGGCACTCACTCAAATTTCGGCAAAATGGGACAATAAATGCGCCTTTTATGGGCCCTAAACATTATATAGAGAGATCGGTCTATATGGCAGCTATATCCCAATGTGGACCGATCTGGGCCATATTGAAGTGGGATATCGACTGGACTAACACAATTCCCTGTCCCAAATTTCAGCAAAATCGGGTAATATTGTAAATGTGGCTTTTATGGGCCTAAGACCCTAAATCGGAGGATCGGTCTATATGGGGGTTATATCAAGATATAGTCCGATATAGCCCATCTTCGAACTTAACCAGCTTATGAACAAAAAAAAGGATCTGTGCAAAATTTCAGCTCAATATCGATTTAAAGTTTTGGGACCATAAAAGGCGCGTTTATTTTCCGATGTCGCCGAAATTGGGGACAGTGAGTTATGTAAGGCCCCTCAACAGCTTTCTGTAATATGGCCTAGATCGGTCCAGATTTGGTTATAGCTGCCATATAGACCAATCCCCCGATTTAAAGTTTTGGGGCCATAAAAGCCACATTTATTATCCAATTTTGCTAAAATTTGGGACGGCGTGTTGTGTTAGGCCCTTCGATATCATTCATCAATTTGGC
Source organism: Stomoxys calcitrans (assembly GCF_963082655.1). Lineage (NCBI taxonomy): Eukaryota > Metazoa > Arthropoda > Insecta > Diptera > Muscidae > Stomoxys > Stomoxys calcitrans. The sequence continues at coordinate 256,724,647 of NC_081552.1, read as the reverse complement.
TCAGATCGGTCCAGATTTGGATATAGCTTCCATATAGACCGATCGTCCGATTTTGGGGTCTTGGGCCCATAAAAGCCACATTTATTATCCGATTTTGATGAAATTTGGGACAGTGAGTTGTATTAGACCCCTCGACATCTTTCTGTAATATGGCCCAGATCGGTCCAGTTTTGGATATAGCTGCCATATAGACCGATCTATCGTTTTAAGGTTTTGGGCCCATAAAAGGCGCACTAATTGTCCGATGTCGCCGAAATATGAGACAGTGAGTTAAGTTAAGCCCCTTAACATACTTCTGCAATATGGCATAGATCGGTTTAGATTTGAGTATAGCTGTCATATAGACCGACCTCTCAGTTTTAGGTTTTGGGGCCATAAAAGGCGCGTTTATTGTCCGATTTTGCCAAAATTTAGGACAGTGAGTTGTGTTAGGTTCTTCGACATCCTCCGTCAATTTGGCCCAGATCGGTTCAGATTTGGATATAGCTGCCATATAGGCCGATCCTCCGATTTAGGATCATAGGCCAATAAAAGCTACATTTATTACCCGATTTTGCTGAAATTTGGGACAGTGAGTTGTCTTAGGCCCTACAACGTCCTCCGTCAATACGGCTCAAATCGGTTCAGATTTGGATATAGCTGCCATATAGACCGATCCTCCGATTTAGGGTCATAGACCCATAAAAGCTACATTTATTATCCGATTTTGCTGAAATTTGGGACAGTGAGTTGTGTTAGGCCCTACGACGTCCTCCGTCAATACGGCTCAAATCGGTTCAGATTTGGATATAGCTGCCATATAGACCGATCCTCCGATTTAGGGTCATAGACCCATAAAAGCTACATTTATTATCCGATTTTGCTGAAATTTGGGACAGTGAGTTGTGTAAGGCCCCTCGACGTCTTTCTGTAATATGGCCCCGATCGGTCCAGATTTGGATATAGCTGCCATATAGACCTTTCCTCCGATTTAGGGTCTTAGGCCCATAAAAGCCACATTTATTATCCGATTTTGCTGAAATTTGGGACAGTTAGTTGTCTTATGCCCTTCGACATCTTTCTTCAATTTGGCCCTGATCGAATCAGATTTGGATATAGCTGCCATATAAACCCATCTCTCGGATTTAGGTTTTGGAGCCATGAAAAGCGCATTTATTGTCTGATGTCGCCGAAATTTGGGACAATGAGTTGTGTAAAGCCCCTCGACATACTTCTGCAATATGGAACAGTTTGGTCGAGACGTAGATATAACTGCCATATAGACAGATCTCTCGATTTAAAATCTATGTCCCGATTTCGCTGAAATTTGATACAGTGACTTATGTCAGGCTTTTCAACATCTGTGCCGGATATGGTTCTGATCGGTCTATATTTGGGTATAGCTACCAAAAATACCAATATTTTGTTCTACAAAATTGAACAATGACTTGTACTTAAAAGACCACTCAATGTCCGTGCCGAATTTGGTCTAAATCGAACCATATTGCGATATGGCTGCTATGGGTCATAAGGTATGCATTTTTTACCGGATTTTGACGAAAGGTGATTTACATATATACTCGAGATGGTGGGTATTCATAGTTCGGCCCGCCCGAAACTAACGCCTTTTTACTTGGTTTTTTCATAAAACATCTATTTTGATAGTTTTAAAAAGCCTTTTTGGTTCGTTATTCTGTTTGCTAAATACAAATGCATTGCTAAAAAACCTTAAAAAGCCTCTCACTAAACTAAACAAATGGGATATACAAACAAAGTGCTCATGATACAAACAGTAACTAGATTTGTTTCCTTTAAGCTGTTGTATGATTGCTAACTCCATTGCTGCCACATGCACCACTTTCTCTCACTCTCTTTGCAATTTTTTCTTGTAAGTACTGCACTACATGCTTTAGAATCCATCTTCAGTATTCAATGCATTGTATTTTCTCCCCCCCCCCAACGAATGTGAATTGTATTCTCCTTCGGGTTAAAGAAGGATAAAATGAGCAAAAAAAAAAAAGGAGAAGAAAAAAAAATAAAAATGCAAACGAGTTTCCAATAAAGATTTATGGGATGATATGCTCATAAAAATTCCAATTTTATAGTGTTGCTACTTGCTACAGCTACAAAAGACAGGATGTGCTAAAACACCTTTCCGAACTCACCTCAACACACCCCTCGAAAAGTACGTAGAGTACGTACTAAGCAAACATTGAATACAAAGGATAGTCGTCGTACACTTCTATTTTTACTGTCGATTGCATGAGCAGACATTTTTCCGGAATGCATAGAGATAAAATACTTGAAGCTCTTGTAGTCCATTCCATTTCAAGTGTCATGCCAAAAATATACTACATTTGAATTCAGATTACTTTTGGCTTTGCTAGTGTGCCTTCTACATGGGATCGATTAACTTGCATTGCTCAGGTAATGCGATTTTCGTAGTCATTGTGTTTTCGAGGATTAGTATGAAGATTTTGTTTTTTTATTTAAGTTATTGGTTTAATTAAGACGATTTCGGATTGTTGTACTAAATTCTGGTGTTCCCTCCTAACTTCATTGAGATGATAATTGTGGATACTGAAGTTATGCATAAATTGTTCAAATGAAACATTATCGCAGACTTTGTTCAAGGGAAAACAAGTGTTGACGACTTATGGGTGTATATTGAAATATGAACCGATTTGGAATGTATTTTGGATTTTTTTCGGTGATGGATCGTTGCTATTTTGGTTACTTTTTTGATTCCTTCTGCCTTGTTATATATAATAAAGTTTAATTCATTCATTCGCTCTTCGTCATATTATTTCTTATGCGAAACGTTACGTTGCGATACATTACGTGGCGATACGTTACGTTGCTAAACGTTACGTTGTGATATGTTACGTTGCGATACGTTACTTTGCAATACATTATGTTGCGTTACGATATCTTTGCTCGTTTTATTTCAAAACTGCTATCATTTATTTCGGTTACGGCGGTGCCAAGTAGATAAAGTTGTTGACTATCTCTAAGTTGTAATTCCCAACTTTTTCCATTTTCTTTACCTGCTCAGGCTTACAGGGCTTTGTGGGAGTTGATCTTATCCATTTTGTTATACCTACCAACGAAGGATGGGATATACAATATTCATTTTGTCATTTCGTTTGCAACACATCGAAATCAGCATTTTCGACCCTATAAGGTATAGATATTCTTGATCGTCGTAAAAATCTAAGACGATCTAGCCATGTCCGTCCGTCTGTCTGTTGAAATCACGCTACAGTCTTTAAAAACACAGATATTGAGCTGAAATTTTGCACAGATTATTTTTATACCCTCCACCATAAGATGGGGGGTATACTAATTTCGTCATTCTGTTTGTAAGTACTCGAAATATTCGTCTGAGACCCCATAAAGTATATATATTCTTGATCGTCGTGACATTTTATGTCGATCTAGCCATGTCCGTCCGTCTGTCCGTCCGTCCGTCCGTCCGTCCGTCCGTCTGTCTGTCGAAAGCACACTAACTTCCGAAGGAGTAAAGCTAGCCGCTTGAAATTTTGCACAAATACTTCTTATTAGTGTAGGTCGGTTGGTATTGTAAATGGGCCATATCGGTCCATGTCTTGATATAGCTGCCATATAAACCGATCTTTGGTCTTGACTTCTTGAGCCTATAGAGTGCGCAATTCTTATCCGATTGGAATGAAATTTTGCACGACGTGTTTTATTATAATATCCAACAACTGTGCCAAGTATGGTTTAAATCGGTCTATAACCTGATATTGCTGTCATATAAACCGATCTTGGGTCTTGACTTCTTGAGCCTCAAGAGGGCGCAATTCTTATCCGACTTGAATGAATTTTGGCACGACGTGTTTTATTATGATATCCAACAACTGTGCCAAGTATGGTTTAAATTGGTTCATAACCTGATATAGCTGCCATTTAAACCGATCTGCGATCTTGGCTTCTTGAGCCTGTAGAGGTCGCAATTATTATCCGATTGGAATGAAATTTTGTACGACGGATCCTCTCATGACCATTAACATACGTGTTTATTATGGTCTGAATCGGTCTATAGCCCGATACAGCTCCCATATAAATCGATCTCTCTATTTTACTTCTTGAGCCCCCAAAGGGCGCAATTCTTATTCGAATTGGCTGACATTTTACACAGGTCTCCAACAAACAATTTAATTTTGGTCCAAACCGGACCCTATCTTGATATCGCTCTAATAGCGGAGCTAATCTTTTCTTATATCCTGTTTTGCCTAAGAAGAGATGCCGGGAAAATAACTCGACAAATGCGATCCATGGTGGAGGGTATATAAGATTCGGCCCGGCAGAACTTAACGCCTTTTTACTTGTTATCCGCATTCCGCAGGTGAACTCGTGGGGCACAGTTAGTGACTACCTTCAACGGATGTTAAAAGTAGCTACCCAGGTGACACCGCGGGAAAGGGGTTTGTGTCCTCATTTGAGATGGAAGAAGAACAAGTTAAGCCTGGATTTTGCCAAGTTAAAGCCAAGGAGGCCACCGTAGCGCAGAGGATAGCATGTCCGCCTATGACGCTGAACGCCAGGGTTCGAATCCTGGCGAGAGCATTAGAAAAAATTTTCAGCTGTGGTTTTCCCCTCCTAATGCTGGCGACATTTGTGAGGTACTTGCCATGTAAAACTTCTCTCCAAAGAGGTGTCGCACTAAGGCTCGCCGTTCGGACATGGCTATAGAAAGGAGACCCCTTATCATTGAGCTTAAACTTGAATCGGACTGCACTCTTTGATATGTGAGAAGTTTGCCCCTGTTCCTTAGGGGAATGTTCATGGGCAAAATTTGCATTTGCAAAGCCAATCAGAACCGTTGCGTGGTTTCCAACAACCCCATTGTCAAAGTGCTCAAAATTTTAAAACAAACAATAACATATTATGATTAATTACTAGGCGACTCTTCTATTCCATAAGCCGCTGCAAAATAGAGATTCTCTGTTGTTTTTGTTTTGTTGCATTACACTGGGAGTGTGCATTGCTCCCTAGATGATTAAAGTGAGTTTTGACTAAATTCCTGTACTTATCATAAAAGTTTTAACAATGCTGACCACGTTTTATTATGATAAGAGGCTTAAAGTGTAGCAGCATTTTTCATTCGCTTATTTATGGCCCATTGTTGTGTATGGTGCTTTCGATGGCAAAGAGGGTCTCTTGTGCTCCGATTCGTCCCTCTGTTTTTAGGAGATTTTGTTGTTGTAATATTTTAAGCTGTCGGTATTTGTTTGGCTGAAATAGAATAACCCAATCCATTGTCAATGTTTGTCTGCAAAAAGAGCCAACAAACCAGAGCACCAGTGGCGATTTGTTGCAGTGCGCCATCACGGAGGAGGGTGAGGACACAAACAAAGAGAGACGTTTTGGGTAGGGAATTTTACCCATCGGTTATTTGTTAACGGTTGACAGTGCTTCTCTTGGTTTTGGACCATGAAATAACACCAACAACTATGAAATACAGCATAGATTAAAGCTGAATGGTACTATGGCCATTCGACCGATAAACAAGCTCAGACACAGAGTACCAGTGCAGAGACTGACTTGCTCCATGCAGCAAAGTACTTATAAATTTGTTGCCACAGGTGAAATATCAATTCCAACCACCTGCCTCTGTGATCCTATGACAGTGGTTGGGCACTCCATGGTATCGTACTCGTAGATGCAGCACTGGCTGTGGTCGCATAACTTTTGTTTTTATTGCGAAAAGCCATAATGTTGCACATCGAATAAAAGTTGTTAAATGTCTAATGTTCTAAAATACTTGTGTGTGTGCGTGTGTGTGTGTGTGTATGCATATGGGTCTGCTTGTGCGATTAGGTGTAGCATGTCGTTGCCCATTTGTGAATGAATCACAAATCCTAGTTGTGCTTCAATGTGTGAGTGAGTGCGAGTGTGCGACAAGTACACAAATGATATTTTCATAAGCGCTTAATTGGTTCAGAAAACATTTATGCACGGCAAAGCCATGCTTAAGCTATAAAATAATTTCTCCCCCCCCTCGCCACCTCACAAAGTTGCCCCGAAAATAGACATATCGCGAGTGACAGTGTTTTTGAGACAGATATATACTGCCCCATTCATAAACAATTAAAACAGAGTATGCATTTGGTTGTAATTTTCAAAAGGAGAAGATTGATTGTCCATATGTCTGTCTGTTTTTGTAATGACAACACCCATTCTTCTTATATGTAAAAACACATTGTGTGTTCGTTTGTTTGTAAGTTTGTGTGTGTTCTTTATAGACTCAGAAACGGCTGAACCGATTTTCTGGAAATTTTCACAGAAGGTGCATAATGACCCCGTGGTGAAAATAGGGTACTACATTTTTATACCCACCACCGAAGGATGGAGGTATATTCATTTTGTCATTCCGTTTGCAACACATCGAAATATCCATTTCTGACCCTATAAAGTATATATATTCTTGATCAGCGTAAAAATCTAAGACGATCTAGACGTGTCCGTCCGTCTGTCTGTTGAAATCACGCTACAGTCTTCAAAAATAGAGATATTGAGTTGAAACTTTGCACAGAATATTTTTTTGTCCATAAGCAGGTTAAGTTCGAAGATGGGCTATATCGGACTATATCTTGATATAGCCCCCATATAGACCGATCCGCCGATTTAGGGTCTTAGGCTCATAAAAGCCACATTTATTATCCGATTTTGCTGAAATTTGGGACAGTGAGTTGTGTTCAGCCCTTCGACATCTGCCGTCAATACGGCTCAGATCGGTTCAGATTTGGATATAGCTGCCATATAGACCGATCCTCCAATTTAGGGTCTTAGGCCCATAAAAGCCACATTTATTATCTGATTTTGCTGAAATTTGGGACAGTGAGTTGTGTTCGGCCCTTCAGTGTCCTTCGTCAATTTGGCCTAGATCGGTCCAGATTTGGATATAGCTGCCATATAGACCGATCCTCCAATTTAAGGTCTTAGGCCTATAAAAAGCCACATTTATTATCCAATTTTGCTGAAATTTGGGGCAGTGAGTTGTGTTAGGCCCTTCGACATCCTCCGTCAATATGGCTCAGATAGGTTCAAATTTGAATATAGCTGCCATTAGATCGATCCTGCAATTTAGGGTCTTAGGACCATAAAAGCCACATTTATTATCCAATTTTGCTGAAATTTGGGACAGTAAGTTGTGTTCGGCCCTTCAACGTCCTTCGTCAATTTGGCCCAGATCGGTTCAGATTTGTATATAGCTGCCATATAGACCGATCCTCCGCTTTAGGGTCTTAGGACCATAAAAGCCACATTTATTATCCGATTTTGCTGAAATTTGGGGCAGTGAGTTGTGTTAGGCCCTTCGATATCCTCCGTCAATATGGCTCAGATCGGTTCAAATTTGGATATAGCTGCCATATCCACTGATCCTCCGATTTAGGGTCTTAGGACCATAAAAGCCACATTTATTATCGATGTTGCGGAAATTTGGGGCAGTGAGTTGTGTTGGGCCCTTCAACATTCTCCCTCAATTTGGCTTAGATCGATCAAGATTTGAATATAGCTGCCATATAGACCGATCTCTCGGTTTTAGGTTTTGGGACCATAAAAAGCGCATTTATTGTCCGATGTGGCCGAAATTTGGGACAAAGCGTTATGTTAAGCCCCTCCACATATTTCTGCAATTTGGTCTAGATCGATCAAGATTTGCATATAGCTGCCATATAGACCGATCTCTCGATTTTAGGTTTTGGTCCCATAAAAGGCGCACTTATTGTCCGCTTTCGCCGATATTTGGGGTAGTTCGTTGTATAATGCTTTTCGACATCCTTGTCGCATATGTTTCAGATCGGTTTATTTTTAGTTATAGCTACTAAAATGACCAATATTTTGTTATACACAATTGAACAATGACTTGTACCGATTAGTATTTGGTCCAAATCGGAACATATTTCGTTATAACTGCTATGGGACATAAGGTATGCAATTTACTCCGGATTTTGATGAAAGGTGGTTTACATATATACCCGAGGTGGTGGGTATCCAAAGTTTGGCCCGGCCGAACTTAACGCTTTTTTACTTGTTTGATATCTGAAGGGGGCGCAGACCCTCCCCCTTACTTTTATTTTCAGAAAAGCCAGATCTCGGAGATGTGTGGTGCGATTTAAGCTAGATTTTGTGTGCTCTCATATAGTACCCTAAAAATAAAAATTTGGTATCCAAATTTCGGATGGGGCACTTAGGGGGCCGCCCCACCCTAAAACTTACCAAACATATATTTAGACCAATCACGACAATATGGCACTCAAATGAAAGGTATTAAGGCTACGAAAACGTATCTGATATCCATTTGTCGAACCAAGTGCTAGGGGGACCACCAAACCCCCAAAATACCCCCAAATCGGACATATTTACCGACCATGGCAATATGGGACTCAAATGAAAGGTATTTGCGAGTAGAATACGAATCTGATATCCAAATGTGGGACCATGTTTCTGGGGGTCCACCCCTTTCCCAAAACACCCCCCAAACAAGACTTATTTACTGACCATGGGAATATGGGGCTTAAATAAAAGGTATTTGAGTGTAGAATTAGAATCTGATATCCAAATATGGGTCTAAGTGTTTGGGGGGCCGCCTCTCACCAAAAAGATCCCCCAAAGGGGACAAATTTACGATTCAACAATATGGGGCTCAAATGAAAGGTCTTAGGGAGTAAAGTACGACTTTGATATCAATATTCGGGAAAAATGTCTATGGGGACACCCCACCCTCACAACACCATCCAAATAGTAAGTATTTTCTGACTATTGCAATATGAGGCTCAAATAAGAGGGGTTTCAAAGTGGAACACAAATCCGATATATATTTTCAAGGGCAACTCACTGAGTGGTCGACCATTCTCCAAAACACCCCCCAAGACGGTCATGTTTGCCGACTATGGAAATATGGGGCTCAAATTAAAGGTATTTGGGTGTAGACCACGTATCTGTTATCAACATTAGGGACCAACTGTCTAGCGGACGTCTCACCACCATAACAACCCCCAAATAGGACGTATTTGCTCACCAAGACAATTTGGGTCTTAAAGAGAGTGGAACGAAATATTCATAGCTTTTAGGGCCAATACCCCAAACCGGACATATTTGCTGACTTTTGCAATAAGGAGTTTAAATGAGACTAGAAAACGAACTTGATATCCAATTTTGAGGCCAATGGCAATATGGGGTTCAAATAAGTGATATATAGTTATACATTGTTATACATTGCTGATATATTTTCCGGGCTTAGTGTTTCGGGGACCACTTCAATCCCCAAAACACCCCTGAATCGGGCATATTTACCGACCATGTCAATGTGGAGCTTAAATGAAAGGAATTGGGGTTAGAGCAAGAATTGATTCCCATTTTCGGGACCAATTTTCTACCCCTTTCCCAAAATACCCCACAAACAGCAATTTTTTACTGACCATCGCAATATGGGGCTCAAATAAAGGTATTTGGGAGTAGAATACGAATTTGATATCCAAATGTAGGAATTCCAAAGGAAAACATTTTTCGACCATGCCAATATGTGGCTCAAATGAAAAGTATTTGAGATTAGAAAACTAATTTGATAACCTATTTTGGGGCCATGTGTTTGGGGGACGCCTCATCCTGTAAACTCCTCTTAGGCCAATGGCAATATGGGGTTTAAACAAATGGTATTTGAGAGAAGAGCACGATGCTGATATTTTTTCAAAGCCAAGTATCTGGGGGACCACCTCTCCCCCGAATATCGGGGTGAAATGAAGTATTTTAAGAATGGAGTACATCGTACATCCAAACTTAAATTCGTAGACCTATAGAGACCTTATGGGATTCAGATAAAGGCACTTATATTGTCAAACTGTTAGTCAAGTTAGCATATTTCACAAAAACATCTTCGAAAATAAATATTCCAAGGAAACTTTTGTTCCATATAAAGTGAAAGAAGGCGCAGAGGAGCGGGCCCGGGTCAGCTAGTGTTCTAAATATATATTGAATGAGTTAAATCCGGGGATTGGTTTATATGGGGGCTATACCTGTTTAGAGAACAATTCGGATCATATTTGGCATGGATGGCATGAAAGTCATAACTCAAGTTTTTGTTTCAAATTTCAGCCAAATCGAATAAAAATTGAGGTTTGTAGGGGCTCAAAAAATCAAATCCGGGGATCGCCCATGGATGTTGAAAATCGTAACTCTTTGTTTCAAATTTCTGCTAAATCGAATAAAAATTGAGGCTGCTAGGAGCTCAAAAAGTCAAATCCGGGGATTGGTTTATATGTGAGCTATATCTGTTTCTAGACCGATTCGAATCACACTTGGCATGTATATTGGAAGTCAAGAATTTGTTTCAAATCGGATGAAAATTGAGGTCTCTGAGGCTCAAGAAGTCAAATCGGGGTATCGGCTAGCTTAGAAGTCGCCAGGGGCATAGCCACAGATTCCAGTATCCCTGGAATGTGTAGGGTAGTCCCTAGTCTCCTCATGCTCATCCGCTTTACAATTCCCTGGGATATCTTTGTGGCTTGGCGCTCAGAACAGTTGAATTTTGAACTGTTCAGCCATCTCGTTGAGAGATTTACGACAATCGAAGGGAAAATCAATAGTCTGTGTGGAAAATTTCAAGCGGCTAGCTTTACGCGTTCGACCGATTGCCTCATATCAACATATACCCCGAACGGCATAATGTGTGTCTCAGACGAAAGGTATTTGAGAGTAAAATACGAAACTTATATAAAAATTTGGGTATATTTCCGGGGGTGTCGCCCCACCTCAAAATTATGACCCCAAATGGACATGTATACCAAATGGAACGAAATGGGATTCTAATGAAAGGTATTTGGGATTTAGATACGAATATAACTTAAGGGCGTAGCATAACATACCGTGCCAGTTAGTTTACGTATATTAGAAAGATGTAGGGCATAACATAGGCAGCACTGCCCGACTTTTTGCAATACTTGTTCAGAAATCTTCCCACTCGATCTTAGTGGTAAAATTTGCAAATATCATTGCTTTCCATTAAAACACTGTTCTGCTGCGATTTAAATCTGTTATAGCTTCATAAAACTTCATTCAGGGTAATGTCTCCACATTGCTTTGGGCTACACAACGAAGTGTTTATGAGTAAGTTTGAATCCATCAAATAGTTCAAAATGCTTGTATTTAAAGTTTATGACATTTTTTTGCGAGTATTTGCCAACGTCCACCTCAGTACACCTGAGTTTGTGGCACCCCATGAACATTTTTGGTAATTTAGGTGGCGTTTTATGAAATCCTTGCTGCCTGCCTTTGTAGACATTGTAGCAGTATGAGCGTACGTAGAGAAGAGCGAAAACTCTTTGATAACCGTCAGCACACGAACTGTGACCACACTCACGCACGCAACATCTCCATCACCACAAACCGCCAACGAGGCCATGCAGGATGAACCGACGAACAGGAGCAGTGACACTGGCCTCAGCCACAATCGAAAGAAGGTGGAAGGCAGTGTCACTGCCATAAATGTCACTAACAAGCACGTGCGAGTGTATAAGTTTTTTACGTGACATAATTTGCATACTCAAGGACTATTTCTACTACTACTACACACACACACTCATACCTCTATGAAATATGCTTGGGCATTTTTCAATTTTTTCGCTTCTGCTTTCTTTATTGCGCCATATGATAAACTCAAAGAATAAGATAGTTTTTGACGTTCTTTCTTTTGTCGCATGAACATGAGAGTTACATCTGCATTTTTTTTTTGTTTTCAATAAACCCTCATACCTTTGGCCAGATCCAGAAATGTGGCATGTCGAGCGAGTTAACTTTGTGAACCGCTTGAACTTTGGAGACAAACTGAAGGAATGGACAATTAAAACTTTGCTGTATGCTTGTACATCAAGGGTAGTTAACAAATCATAAGAGATAAAAATTGATTTTTATGTCAGGATATGAGGATTGATTTTATTCAAAGTTTACAAATCAAAGTATTGGGTTGCCCAAAAAGTAACTGCGGATTTTTTAAAAGAAGGTAAATGCATTTTTAAACGATAAAACTTAGAATGAACTTTAATCAAATATACTTTTTTTACACTTTTTTTCTAAAACAAGCTAAAAGTAACAGCTGATAACTGACAGAAGAAAGAATGCAATTACAGAGTCACAAGCTGTGAAAAAATTTGTCAACGCCGACTATATGAAAAATCCGCAATTACTTTTTGTGGATGATTCGGATGGGTCATAAGGTGATGGATAGACTAAAAAATTTGAACATATGCATCCATTTTTGGCCTTTTAGGCTGAAACTTAGAATAGAATATGCCTCCTTAATGGAATCTTCGTGGGAAAATTTGCATTTTGCATATAATATTTGTTTATCGATAGCTTATTATATGGTTTACTTGCCACCAAAGGCATTTGCGTCTGAGTTTATTTAAAAAGAAAGTTTGGCAACGCTATCAGTATCATTATAACGATTTATGGTGCAACACACAAACATTTTGTTTACTTTAAGGTGTTTGAGTTGGCCAACAATAGCCAGTTGTGTTTTTCCAGCCGGATTTCGAAGAGCGTGATATAATTCACGGTGTCAAAGTAACAGAAATCGGACAATAAATACGATTTTTATGGGCCCGAAACTTTAAATAGAAAGATCGGTCTATATGACAGCTATATCCAAATCTGAACCGATCTGTATGTTGAAGGGCCTAACACAACTCACTACCCCAGAATTTTGGCAAATAGACAATAAATGCTCCTTTTATGGGCGCAAGACCTTAAATCGAGAGATCGGTCTATATGGCAGCTATATCCAAATCTGCACCGATCTGGGCCAAATTGAAGAAAAATGTCGAAGGGCCCAACACAACTCACTAACCCAAATTTCAGCAAAACCGGAAAATAAATGACCTTAAATCGAGATAGCGGTTTGGCAGCTATATCCAAATCTGAACCGATCAGAGCCAAATTGATGAAAAATGTCAATGGGACTTACACAACTCACTGTCCAAAATTTCAGCAGAAGAGGATAATAAATGTGATTTTTATAGGCCCAAACAGCTGTATCCAAATCTGAACCGATCTGGTTCAAATTGAAGCAGGACGTCTAGGGGCTTAACTTAACACACTGTCCCAAATTTCGGCGACATCGGACAATAAATGCGCCTTTTATGGGCCCAAAACCTTAAATCGAGAGATCGGTCTATATGGCAGTTATATCCAAATCTGAACCGATCTGGGCCAAATTGAAGAAATATGTCGAAGGGCCCAACACAAGTCACTGTCTCAAATTTTAGCAAAATTGGACAATAAATGCGCTTTTTATGGGCGCACGACCTTAAATCGAGATAGCGGTATGTCAGCTATATCCAAATCTGAACCGATCTGGGCCAAATTGATGAAAAATGTCAATGGGCCTAACACAACTCAATGTCCCAAATTTCAGCAGATGCGGATAATAAATGTGGCTTTAATGGGCCTAAGACCCTTAATCGTAGGATCTGTCTACATGGCAGCTATATCCAAATCAGGATCGATCTGAGATATAGTCCGATATAGCCCATCTTCGAGCTTATGGACAAAAAAAAGAATCTGTCCAAAGTTTCAGCTCAATATATCTATTTTTGCACCCACCACCGTGGGATAGGTGGTATATTAATTTAGCCATTCCGTTTGCAACACATCGCAATATCCAGTTCTGGCCCTACAAAGTATATATATTTTGGATCATCGTAAAATCTAAGACGATTTAGCGATCTCCTTTGTCCCTGTGTCCGTCTATCCATCCGTCTGTTGTTATCACTCTACAGGCTTCAAAAATTGAGATACTGAGCTGAAATTTGGCACAGATATGGCTTTTTGATGCACGCTGGTTAAGTTCTTGAATCGACCAAATCGGACCATATTTGGATATAGCTGCTATATAGACCGATTTTCCGATAAAGGGTCTAATACCCATAAATGCTTTATTTTTCATCCGATTTTGCTGAAATTTAAAACAGAGAATATTTTTTAGCCTCCCGATATCTGAGTCAAATATGGTTCATAACGGACTATATTTAGATATGGCTGTGATATAGACTGATCTGCCGATAACGGGTCTGAAGCCCATTAAAGCTTTATTTATTATCCGATTTCGCTGAAATTTGAAACAGTGAATAGTCTTAGGCCTCCCGATGTTTGACCTAAATATGGATCAAATCGGACTATATTCAGGTATAGCTGCCATATAGACCGATCTCCAGATAAGGGGTCTAAAGCCCATTAAAGCTTTTTTTTAACCGATCTCGCTGAAATTCGAAACACTGAGTAGTTTTATGCCTCCTAACATAGAACCCAAATATGGTTTAGATCGGACTATATTCAGACCTAGCTATTATATAGACCGATCTCCCCATTAAAGGTCTGAAGCCCATTAAAACTTTAGGTTTTTACCGATTTCGCTGAAATTTTGTACAGTGAGTAGCTTTAGACCTCCTAACATAGGACCCAAATATGGTACAGATCGGACTATATTTAGATATAGCTATCATATAGACCGATCTCCTGATAAAGGTTCTGAAGCCCATAAAAGCCCTATTTATTACCCGATTTCGCTGAAATTTTAAACAGTTGGTTATTTAAAGCCTCCCGACATCTGACCTTAGTATGGTTCAGATCGGACTATATTTAGATATAGCTTCCATATAGACCGATCTCCCGATAAAGGGTCTGAAGCCCATAGAAGCTTTACCATTTACCCGATTTCGCTGAAATTTAAAACAGTGAGTAGTTGAAGGCCTCCCGCCATCAGACCAAAAATATGGTAAAAATAGGACTGCATTTAGATATAGACCGATGTGCCGTTTAAGGGTCTGAAGCTCTTAAAGATTTATTTATTCTCCGATTTTGTTGAAATTTGAAATACAAAATTCAAAAGTGACTTATATTTATAAGACCGCTCAATGTCCGTGCCGAGTTTGGTGCATAAGTTATCCAATTTTTATCGGATTGTGACGAAAGGGGGTTTGCATATATACCCGAGGTGGTGGGTATCCAAAGTTCGGCCCGGCGGAACTTAATGCCTTTTTACTTGTTCTGGTATAGGTTTGTATGATGTAAAAAGAAAAGAACAAAATTAAATATTTTTCACAAAAATATAGATTCAAAGAGGTTTGTGCGTGACCATTTTATACCCACCACCATAGGATTATTATGCCCCTAACAATCTAGTCATTCCGTTTGTAACACTTCGAAAAGACCCTATAAAGTGCATATATTCTTGATCGTCTCGATATACTAAGACGATCTAGCCATGTCCGTCCATGGAATATCGTGATTTCCATGGACGGACAAGGTCGCAAGGACAGTCGTACGCATAAAGCTAACCGCTTGAAATTTTGCACAGATACTTACTATTGATGTATGGGATGCCCAAAAAGTAATTGCGGATTTTTTAAAAGAAAGTAAATGCACTTTTAATAAATCTTAGAATGAACTTTAATCAAATATACTTTTATTACACTTTTTTTGTAAAGCAAGCTAAAAGTAACAACTGATAACTGACAAAGGAAAGAATGCAATTACAGAGTCACAAGCTGTGAAAAAATGTGTCAACGCCGACTATATGAAAAATCCGCAATTACTTTTTGGGCATCCCAATAGATCATTGGGGATTCAAAATGGGCTATATCGATTCAAACCTAAAACCGAGAGATCGATCTATATGACAGCTATATCCAATTCTGGTCCGATCTGTGACATATTGCAGAAGTATGTCAAGGGGCTTAACTTAACTCACTGTGCCAAATTTCGGCGACATCGGACAATAAATACGCCTTTTATGGGCCCAAAACCTTTAATCAAAAAATCGGTCTATATGGCAGCTATATCCATATCTGGACCTATCTGAGCCAAATTGAAGAAATATGTTGAAGGGCCTAAGACAACTCACTGTCCCAAATTTCAGCAAAATTGGATAATAAATGTGGCTTTTATGGGCCTAGGACCCTAAGTCGAGAGATCGGTCTATATGACAGCTATATCCAAATCTGGACCGATCAAGGCCAAATTGACGAAGGATGCCGAAGGGCCTAACACAACCCAAATTTCAGCAAAATCGGATGATAAATGTGGCATTTATGGGCCTAAGTCCCTAAATCGGAGGATCGGTCTATATGATCCGGGCCAAATCCGGGCCAAATTAACGCAGGATGTCAAAGGACCTTACACCACTCACTGTCCCAAATTTTGGCAAAATCGCACTATGCGCCTTTTATGGGCGCAAGACCTTAAATCGACAGATCGGTCTATATGATAGCTATATACAAATCTGGACCGATCTAAGCCAAACTAAACTGGGATGTCGACTGACCTAACACAACTCACTATCCCATATTTCAGCAAAATCGGATAATAAATGAGGCTTTTATGGGCCTAAGACCCTAAATGGGCGGATCGGTCTATATGGGGGCTATATCAAGATATAGTCCGATATCTCTTAACCTGCTTATGGACAAAAAAAGGAGCTGTGCAAAATTTCAGCTCAATATCTCTATTTTTAAAGACTGTAGCGTGATTTCAACAGACAGACGAACGGACATGTCTAGATTGTCTTAGATTTTTACGCTGATCTAGAATATATTGGGTTGCCCAAAAAGTAATTGCGGATTTTTCATATAGTCGGCGTTGACAAATTTTTTCACAGCTCAGTCAGTTATCAGCTGTTACTTTTAGCGTTCTTTAGAAAAAAAGTGTAAAAAAGGAAATTTGATTAAAGTTCATTCTAAGTTTTATTAAAAATGCATTTACTTTCATTTAAAAAATCCGCAATTACTTTTTGGGCAACCCAATATATACCTTATGGGGTCGGAAATGGATATTTCTAAGTGTTGTAAACGGAATGACAAAATGAATATACCCCCATCCTTCGGTGGTGGGTATAATAAATTTTCAACATTAAAAATTTTGGGACATTATATTGGCATATTAAAGCCTATCTACCCCTTTGACAAAGAAAACTAGACCATCAACCATTTTATTGTATATTATTTCACATTGTTAAATTTAACTTTCTCTCAAACTGTTGCCAATTGCTGGCATCATTAACGCTATCATTTGGTCCAACACATGCGAATAACTTTTCATTTCCACAATAGTTTTAAACTTCGGTTTGGGGTTTGTTCTTTCCTAGATGGATTTTTTTTTTTTTTTTTTTTTGGTTCAGTTTATTTGTGTGGCTTCACAGTATTTCCTCTAATGAGAAGACTTATTAAAACTTTGGCCCAACAATGGACTCAACTTTTGAGACTTACCCAACCAAGGGGGAGACTGAGTGGGAGAGGGACCGAAAGCGGCAGCAGCCCAAGTCGGTTTGAAAGTTAAATTAGCAAACAAAAGCAGTTTAAATTCAATTTAAATTGAGTGGCTGTATTTTGTTGCATCCTTGAAACACCATCACATCTCCACCTCTCCCTGGCGCCTCCCTTGTATGCCATATGTATTAGGGTAGTATGGCAATAGGTTTGTATTGCGATTATTTATTCAAGGGAAACTTTAGAAACACTTTTATAATAGTGAGTTGTTTTTTTTATGCTTTCTTGCAATATTTGCTTCTCTTTTTGTTTTTGGGAGAGTGTTTGTTTGGGAAAGAACTGATATTTATGATTTCATTACTTAAGTTTGTTATTTCCGCTGCAAAAGGCAAATATTGAAAAACTTTTTATAACCCACACCACTACTATGGCATGGGGTATTATGATTTTGAAGATGTGTTGGTAACGGTCAGTTGGTGGGGGGGTGCTGGATGCATAGTTTAACACTAGGCTTTCATTATAGCTGATATTTTATATGTATAATTGTTACAGGTAGCGTAACATAACACTATATGGAAAATTTTAGCCAAATCGGACAAAATTTTAGCTAAAGCGAACTGCGGGGACTCGGGTTGTATGAGAGCTATATCAGGTTATAGACCGACTTCAACCATACTTGGCAATGTTTTTGGACGTCGTAACAAACCACTACAGGCAAAATTATGCCGCACAATCGGACAAAAATTGCGGCTTCCTGGGGCTCATGATATCAAATCGGGAGATCGGGTTATATGGGAGACTAGCTGCACAGGGCCCTCTCCGCTGCGTCTTCTTTAACTCTCTAATATCTATTTAGGGTGGGGCCACTTCGCCCTGAATGTGGATATTGTGCTATTGTAGCCTATGTCCACCTATGACGCTGAACGCCTGCGTTCGAATCCTGGCGGAACTTCGGACAAAATTTAAACCGGTGGTTATCTCCTCTTAATGCTGGCTACATCGGTGGTTATCTCCTCTTAATGCTGGCTACATTTGCGAGGGACCATACCATGCATGGTCATGGAAAAAAATTCTCCCCAAAGAGGTGTCGCATTGCGGCACACCATACGGGCTCGGCTATAAAAAAGGTTCCATATCGTTGATAAACTCAAGATATGAAATTGGGAGATCGGGTTATATGTCTCTAATATCTAAATATTTAGGGTGGGGACACTTCGCCTTGAATGTGGATATTGTGCTACTGTAGCCTATCTCCTCCTATGACACTGAACGCCTACGTTCGAATCCTGGCGGAACTTCGGACAAAATTTAAACCTGTGGTTATCCCCTCTTAATGCTGGCGACATTTGCAAGGTACCACGCATGGTCATGGAAAAAAATTCTCCCCAAAGAGGAGTCGCATTGCGGCACACCATACGGGCCAGGCTATAAAAAAGGTCCCTTATCGTTGATAAACTCAACATGAATCGAAAAGCACTCCTTGATGTATATGAAAAGTTTGCCCCTGCTCGGTTCCTGGGAAAATTTTTACTCTACTCCCAAATGCCTTTGCTCTGAGCCTCACATTACTGTATTGGTAAATATTTCGGGTTTAGGGGGTATTTCGGGGGTGATCACTTGGCTATTAAAGTGAATATAAGATTCGTGCTCTACTTTCGGAAACATTTCGTAAGAGTCCCATAATGGCACGAGTGGTAAATAAGTTGTGTTTGAAGGTGGGGTGGACCCCAGGGTCTTTGTCCCGAAAATGAATATAAGTTTCCCGAAGCTTTATAGGAAGGTATTTTGGGGTGGGGCGGCACCGCAAACACATGGCTCTATATTGCCGTGATTGGTCTATATATCCATTTGGTGGGTTTCGGGCTGTCCCCGCGGCACCCGTCCCCAACAATAAAAACCATTTTTTTCTTTTGGTGATTGTTAGAGTGCGAAAAATTTCCAACTAATCGCATTACCAATCTCCGAGATCTGCTTTCAGGGGAAATATTTCGACTCAAATATGCTCCATATTGCTATAGTCCCAAATTGGATATCAAATTCGTTTTCCCCTCTCAAATAGCTTTCCATTGAGTCCCATATTGCCATAATGGGTCAATTAACCTATTTGACGTGTTTTTAGGAGGAAAAGCGCCACCTGGACTTGAACACAAATTTTAATGTCATATTGTAATCTACCCACAAATTCCTTTCATTTGAGTCTCATATAGCGATGGTCTGCTAATATGCCCATTTTTGGGGTATTTGGGGGTGGGGGGACCTCCCATTACTTGGACCTAATTTTTTAATGCCATATTTGTAATCTACTGGCGGATACTTTTCATTTGAGTCCCATATCGATAGGAACGTCGAATATTTCTGTTTAGAGGAGTTTTTGGGTTGGGACGGACGGCCCGCTAGGTACTTGGACCCAAAATTTAATATGATTTTCATACTCCAGTCTCCAATACCTTTCATTGGATACCCAAATTGTGTCCATGAGTCCTCTTTTGGATTTGGGTGGCGTTTTTGGTGTAAGGGGGAGGATCAGCTACCATCCGATATCTAAAAATTATATAACCTGTGTTTCCTTTTTATACCCACCATTCCGATTTCAACACATCGAAATATCCATTTCCGACCCTATAAAGTATATATATTCTTGATCAGCGTAAAAATTTAAGACGATCTAGACATGTCCGTCCGTCTGTCTGTTGAAATCACGCTACAGTCTTTAAAAATAGAAATATTGAGCTGAAATTTTGCACAGATTCTTTTTTTTATCCATAAGCAGGTTAAGTTTGAAGATGGGCTATATCTGACTATATCTTGATATAGCCCCCATTTAGACCGATCCGCCGATTTAGGGTCTTAGGCCCATAAAAGCCACATTTATTATCCGATTTTGTTGAAATTTGGGGTGGTGAGTTGTGTTGGGCCCTTCGACATCCTTCGTCAATTTTGCCCAGATCGGTCTAGATTTAGCTGCCATATAGACCGATCCTCCGATTTAGGGTCTTGGGCCCATAAAAGCCACATTCATTATCTGATTTTGCTGAAATTTGGGACAGTGAGTTGCGTTAGGACCTGCGACATCTTTCTTCAATTTGGCGCTAATCGGTTCAGATTTGATTATTGCTGCCATACAGACCCATCCTCCGATTTAGGGTCTTAGGCCCATAAAAGCCACATTTATTATCCGATTTTGCTGACACTTGGGACAGTGAGTTGTCTTAGGCCCATCAACATCTTCCTTAAATTTGGCCCTAATCGGTTCAGATTTGGATATAGCTGCCATATAGGCCGATCTCTCGATTTGAGGTTTTGGGCCTATAAAAGGCGCATTTATTGTTCGATGTCGGCAAAATTTAGGACAGTGAGTTAAGTTAAGCCCCTCGACATACTTCTGCAATAAGGCACAGATCGGTTCAGATTTTGATATTGCTGCCATATAGACTGATCCTCTGATTTAGGGTCTTAGGCCCATAAAAGCCACATTTATTATCCGATTTTACTGAAATTTGGGACAGTGAGCTGCCTTAGGCCTTGCGACATCTTTCTTCAATGTGGACCTGTTCGGATATGGTTTGCTATATAGACCGATCCCTCGATTTTGGGTTATGGGCCCATGAAAGGCGCATTTATTGTCCGATTTTGCCAAAATTTGGGACAGTGTGTTAAGTTAACCCCCTTCACATACTTCTGTATTATGGCACAGATCGGTCCAGATTTGGATATTGCTGCCATATAGACCGATCATCCGATTTGGGGTCTTGGGCCCATAAAAGCCAAATTTATTATCCGAGTTTGCTGAAATTCAGGACAGCCAGTTTTCTAAGGCCCATCAACATCTTCCTTAAATTTGGACCTAATCGGTTCAGATTTGGATATAGCTGCCATATAGGACGATCTCTGGATTTGAGGTTTTGGGCCTATAAAAGGCGCATTTATTATCCGATTTTGCTGACATTTGGGACAGTGAGTTGTCTTAGGCCCATCAACATCTTCCTTAAATTTGGCCCTAATCGGTTCAGATTTGGATATAGCTGCCATATAGGCCGATCTCTGGATTTGAAGTTTTGGGCCTATAAAAGGCGCATTTATTGTTCGATGTCGCCAAAATTTAGGACAGTGAGTTAAGTTAAGCCCCTCGACATACTTCTGCAATAAGGCACAGATCGGTTCAGATTTTGATATTGCCATATAGATTGATCCTCTGATTTAGGGTCTTAGGCCCATAAAAGCCACATTTATTATCCGATTTTACTGAAATTTGGGACAGTGAGCTGCCTTAGGCCTTGCGACATCTTTCTTCAATGTGGACCTGTTCGGATATGGTTTGCTATATAGACCGATCCCTCGATTTTGGGTTATGGGCCCATGAAAGGCGCATTTATTGTCCGATGTCGCTGAAATTTGGGACAGTGGTTTAGGTTAAGCTACTTGACATACTTCTGTAATATGGCACAGTTCAGTTCAGATTTGGATATAGCTGCCATATAGACCGATCTCTCGATTTTAGGTTTTGGGGCCACAAAAAACGCATTTATTGTCCGATGTCGCCACAATTTGGGACAGTGAGTTGCGTCAGGCCCTTGGACATCTTTCTTAAATTTCACTCAGATCGGTCCAGATTTGGATATAACTGCCATATAGACCGATCTCTCAGTTTTAGGTTTTGGGGCCATAAAAGGCGCGCATTTATTGTCCGATGTTGCCGAAATTTGGGACAGAGAGTTAAGTTAAGCCCCTCCATTCTGCAATTTAGTCTAGACCGATCAAGATTTACATATAGCTGCCATATAGACCGATATCTCGATTTTAGGTCTTGGCCCCATAAAATGCGCATTTGAAATCCGATTTCGCTGAAATTTGTCACAGTGACTTATGTTAGGTTTTTCGATATCTGTGTGGTATATGGTTCAGATCGGTCTTTTTATATCCATATCGATAGGAACGTCGAATATTTCTGTTTAGAGGAGTTTTTGGGTTGGGACGGATGGCCCGCTAGGTACTTGGACCCAAAATTTAATATGATTTTCATACTCCAGTCTCCAATACCTTTCATTGGATACCCAAATTGTGTCCATGAGTCCTCCTTTGGATTTGGGTGGCGTTTTTGGTGTAAGGGGGAGGATCAGCCACCATCCGATATCTAAAAATTATATAACCTGTGTTTCCTTTTTATACCCACCATTCCGATTTCAACACATCGAAATATCCATTTCCGACCCTATAAAGTACACATATTCTTGATCAGCGTAAAAATCTAAGACGATCCAGACATGTCCGTCCGGCTGTCTGTTGAAATCATGCAACAATCTTTAAAAATAGAGATATTGAGCTGAAATTTTGCACAGATTCTTTTTTTGTCCATAAGCAGGTTATGTTCGAAGATAGGCTATATCGGACTATATCTTGATATAGCCCCCATTTAGACCGATCCGCCGATTTAGGGTCTTAGGCCCATAAAAGCCACATTTATTATCCGATTTTGTTGAAATTTGGGGTGGTGAGTTGTGTTGGGCCCTTCGACATCCTTCGTCAATTTTGCCCAGATCGGTCTAGATTTAGCTGCCATATAGACCGATTTAAGGTCTTGGCCCCATAAAATGCGCATTTGAAATCCGATTTCGCTGAAATTTGTCACAGTGACTTATGTTAGGTTTTTCGATATCTGTGTGGTATATGGTTCAGATCGGTCTTTTTATATCCTCCACCATAGGATGGGGGTGTACTAATTTCGTCATTCTGTTTGTAACTACTCGAAATATTCGTCTAAGACCCCATAAAGTATATATATTTTTGATCGACGTGATATTTTATGTCGATGTAGCAATGTACGTCCGTCCGTCTATCCGTCCGTCCGTCTGTCCGTCCGTCCGTCCGTCCGTCTGCCTTTCGAAAGCACGCTAACTTTCGAAGGACTGAAGCTAGCCGCTTGAAATTTTGCACATATACTTCTTATTAGCGTAGGTCGGTTGGGATTGTAAATGGGGCATATCGGTCCATGTTTTGATATAGCTACCATATAACCCGTTCTTGGGTCTTGACTTTCTGAGCCTCTAGATTATTATCAATTATTATCCGATTCGAACGAGATTTTGAACGACATGTTTTGCTTTGACTTCCAACAACTGTGCTAAATTAGGTTCAAATTGGTCAATAAACTGATATAGCTTCCATATAAACCGATCTGGGTACTTGACTTCTTGAGCCTCTAGAGGTCGCAATTATTATCCGATTTGCCTGAAATTTTGTACGACGGATCCTCGTATGACCATTAATATGCGTGTTTATTATGGTCTAATACAGCTCCCATATAAATCGAACTCTCTATTTTACTTCTTGAGACCCCAAATGGGTCAAATGCAGGGAAAAGAACTCGACAAATGAGAATAAAAGTCCCTTATCATTGAGCTTTTACTCACTTTTATTTGGATTTAGCTGTTTTAGATGCTTACACATCCATAAAAGCCAACTTTTTTGTTATTTCTTATATCCTAGCTGGGCTAACTAGAGCTGTACTAGCCGATTATAAAGCAATGTGTTACAGGGTGTCGTTAGGTCGGATTTTTCCATCTCTAGCCTTTGCTTGTTGTTTTTTTTAAGTTGTGTTCTATAGCTCCGTAAAGAAGGGGAAACTTTTATTATTCCCAAGAATGCTTTTCCTGACAAGCCGATTGCCTTTCTATAGCAGTTCGTGCGGAAAGCAAAGCATTTTTGCATTTCGACTGTATCTACCGCTGCTGCCCCGTAGAAGGGAGAGTGGGCACACACAAGCAGAAATTCCGCTTCGTTTGACTCGCTTCGATTCAGGTGAAACGGTAAAAAAGTAAAAAGGTGTGGCAATCGGAACCAAACGAGATATTAAAATAAGAAGTTTTTTTGCGCTATTGCCTCTTTGAAAGTTTGGCAAACTAAAGGTGGCTTAACGGCAAGACATTGCCTTTCGTTGTTAGATTTTCCCTCTGATGAATGCTTAAATAAATGGATGAATGCTTTCTGCCTACCCACCTTGCAACAATGCACATAACCCACCGTCATGGTGGCAAAAGTTTTTTAATAAAATTTCATATTTGCTATAAATAAGGCGTTTGCGACAGCCACCAACGCAATGAGAAATGGAATCTTGCATTATTACAATTACATCTCAAGACATAATAAAAAGGCATATTGGTTGCACGTAATAAATGAATATATCTTCTGTTTTATTTGATCGTATTAACACAGTGGATGGCTTTATGAGAAAAGAGAAAAGCTTCTCTCATAGTAATGAATGCTGTTCGGTTGGGTTGAATTATAAGAGCTCTTTTTTCAACGTGATTCTCAAGAAATGAGTTCATGCAAATTCTATACATGAGATAAAAATGACCCCGTGGTGAAAATGAGGTACTAAATTTTTTCATATCTGAAGGGGGGGCGGACCCTCCCCCTTACCCTAATTTTCAGAAACGCCAGATCTCGAAGATGGGTGGTGCGATTTAAGCGAAATTTTGTGTGATCTCATATAGTACCCTAAAAATAAAAATTTGGTATCCAAATTTTGGATAGGGTACCTAGGGGGGCCGCCCCACCCTAAAACCTACCAAACATAAATTTACACCAATCAAGACAATATGGGACTCAAATAAAAGGTGTTTAGAATAGGAAAGCGTATCTGATATCCAATTGTCTGTCCAAGTGTTAGGGAGACCAACCAACCCCCAAAACACCCCTAAATCGGACATATTTACCGACCATGGCAATATGGGACTTAAATGAAAGGTATTTGCGAGTAGAATACGTATCTGATATCCAAATGAGGGACCATGTTTCTGGGGGTCCACCCCTTTCCCAAAACAGTCCCCAAACAGGACTTATTTACTGACCATGGGAATATGGGGCTTAAATAAAAGGTATTTGAGTGTAGAATTAGAATCTGATATCCAAATATGGGACCAAGTGTTTGGGGGCCGCCTCTCCCCAAGGGCACAAATTTACGACCATAGCAATATGGGGCTCAAATGAAATGTACGGTTTGGGGTATTGGCTCTAAAAACTATAAATATTGAGTTCCACTCTCTTTAAGACCCAAACAGTCTTGATGACCAAATACGTCCTATTTAGGGGTTGTTATGGTGGTAAGACCTTCCCTAGACAGTTGATCCCTAATGTTGATATCAGATACGAGGTCTACTCGCAAATACCTTAAAATTGAGCCCTATATTTCATTAAGGTTAAACTTGAGTCGGCCAGCACTCATTGATATGTGATACGTTAGCCCATGTTCCTTAAAGGAGCGGAATTTTGCATTTGCATCACAACTGTTTTTATACCCACCATCGAAGGATGGGGGCATATTCATTTTCCCATTCCGTTTGCAACACACCGAAACATCCATTTCCGACCCTATAAAGAATTTGTATTCTTGATCAGCGTAAAAATCTAAGACGATCTAGACATGTCCGTCCGTCTGTTGAAATCACCCTACAGTCTTTAACAATACAGATATTGCGCTGAAACTTTGCACAGATTCTCTTTTTGTCTATAAACAGGTTAAGTGCGAAGATGGGCTAAATCGGCCTATATCTTGATATAGCCCCCATATAGACCGATCCTCCGATTAAGGGTCTTAGGCCCATAAAAGCCACATTTATTATTCGATTTTGATGAAATTTTGGAAAGTGAGTTGTGTTAGGCCCTTCGACATCCTTCGTCAATTTCGCTTAGATCGGCCCAGATTTGGATATAGCTGCCATATAGACCGATCCTCCGATTTGGGGTCTGAGGCCCATAAAAACCACATTCATTATTCGATTTTGCTGAAATTTGGGACAGTGAGTTGTGTGAGACCCCTCGACATCCTACATCAGCTTTGCCTAGATCGGTTCAGATTTGGATATAGCTGCCATATAGACCGATCCCCCGATTTAGGGTCTTGGGCCCATTAAAGCCACATTTATTATCCGATTTTGCTGAAATTTGGGACAGTAAGTTGTGTTAGGCATTTCGATATCCTTCGTTAATTTGGCCCAGATCGGCTCAGATTTTGATATAGCTGCCATATAGACCGATCCCCCGATTTAGGGTCTTGGGCCCATTAAAGCCACATTTATTATCCGATTTTGCTGAAATTTGGGATAGTAAGTTGTGTTAGGCCTTTCGACATCCGTTGTTAATTTGGCCCAGATCGGCTCAGATTTTGATATAGCTGCCATATAGACCGATCCTCCGATTAAGGGTCTGAGGCCCATAAAAGCCACATTTATGATCCGATTTGGCTGAAATTCGGGACAGTGAGTTGTGTTAGGCCTTTCGACATCCTTCGTTAATTTGGCCCAGATCGGTTCAGATTTGGTTATATCTGCCATATAGACCGTTCCTTCGATTTAGGGTCTTGAGCCCAAAAAAGCCATAAAAGCCGCATTTGCTATCCGATTTTTCTGAAATGTGGGGCTGTTGGGTGTCTTAGGCCCCTCGATATCTTTCTTCAATTTGACCCTGATCGGTTCAGACTTGGATGTAGCTGCCATATAGAGCGATCTCTCGATTTAAGGTTTTGGACCCATAAAAGGCGCATTTATTGTCCGATGTCGCCGAAATTTGGGACAATGAGTTGTGTTAGGCTCTGCGACATTTCTCTGCAACTTAACCCAAATTGGTCCACATTTGTATATAGCTGCCATGATATCGACCGATATCTCGATTTAAGGTCTTGGCCCCATAATAGGCGCATTTATAATCCGATTTCACTGAAATTTGAAACAGTGACTTAAAAGCATTGTTGGAGCTATACCTCTCTCTTTATTTTGCCCATATCGAAAACTTAATGTTCCTAACGTGCGAATGGCACTTTACAAGTCCGCAATACGTTTACAAAATCCAATTAGGACAACGGCAAAAAATTAAAAAAAAAATTTTCTTTAGATTTTGCAATAACCAAAACAAAAACCTACGAATTTAGGCAGATACGTTAAGTGGCTTAATTTATCACGTACCAAGCAAAATTGAGGCTGTGTACTTGGGCTTGTTTCTAGAGTCCACATACGCATTTAAGGGGAAACGGAAAAAGAACAACAACGAAAAAGGTAGTTATGTGCCATGGTCATCTCCCACATACTATGACAACCATGTGGGCGATAAAGGTTTTTCACTTTCTAGGTCAAAGAGGCTTAAAATTCGCTACAAACACATTAACAACAACACTCGGAAAATGGGACAAATTTGTTTGTCTTTCATAATGATGCTGATGATGATAATTAGCCGACAAACCGTTTGCTAACGTAAAAGAGGACACTTAGATGGGAAACCAAATAAAAGCTACTTTCATTTATCTGTGGTCTCACAGAGGCTGTGGCGTAAACACCAGGTCTATCGTGTTCGCTGCTTCATATTTGCTATTAAATTTTGAGTTTTTTTCTCCCCCCCCTGGTTTGTAATAGAATTGGCAGACATTGTTGCGTAGCGTCACGTTTTAATGTATTTTGCATCATCAACGTTGCAATGTTGAAGTACACATTCATACATTTGGAGGTCCTTTATGGTCACTCTGCGGTTGCCAAATGTTTTAAATGCCAGCTTGCCTTGGTTGGCCAAAGAGATGACCGAACATTAACGGCATGTCAGAACAAATGAATTTTAAACTCATTCATTTTGGAGTGTTATGGCATATCTGCCGCCAGAATTTTTCACGTTTGGGTTTTTGCAATGATGACTGGATGGTGCCTCATAAAATGGGTTGGTGTTTGCGCTTTGTCATGAGTTTTGACATACAGACATTGTAGATTTTGTAATACATTATTTGGTATATTCAAAATTTTGTGGGAGTATTAGCGTTGGCATTGTAGGTGTTATTGCACCCTTTGTGGCCATCTATCGAAATCAAAAGAGCGGTCGGGGGAATAAGGATATGCACTTTAAATTTTGCACAGATATTTCCTATTGATGTAAATCAGTTCAGATTTAGATTAAGCTTCCTTATAAAGTGGTCCTTGAATTTAATTTCTCGACAATCTTAAATTTTTTTCGAATATGGCTGAATTTTGGTGAATGAAGAACGTTTATACCTTTCAATACCCACACCGGATCAAGTTGTGATAGGTAAGGCATAACATACATCCTATTCGGTTGGGGTTTTAGGGCCCACAAAACGCAATCTTAAAAGTACACCTATGTTTTAGAACCATCTACATTGAAAACAAGTAAAAAGGCACTCGGGTATATATGTAAACCACCTTTCATCAAAATCCGGTGAAAATTGCATACCTTATGTCAAATAGCAGTTATATCGAAATATGCTCCGATTTGGACCAAATACTAATAAGTACAAGCCTTTGTTCAATTGTCTATAAGAAAATATTGGTATTTTTAGTAGCTATGTCTAAAAATAAACCGATTTGAACCATATGCGACACGGATGTCGGGAAGCCTAACATAAGTCACTGTGTCAAATTTCAGTGAAATCGGATTATAAATGCGCCTATTATGGGGCCAAGTCCTTAAATCGAGATATCGGTCAACATGGTAGCCATATCCAAATCTGGACCGATTTGGGCCAAGTTGCGGAAAAATGTCAAAGAGCCTAACACTACTCACTGTCCCAAATTTCGGCGAAATCGGACAATAAATGCGCCTTTTATAGGTCCAAAACCTTAAATCGAGAGATCGGTCTATATGGGGGTTATATCCTAATCTGGACCTATCTGGGCCAAATTGAAGAAGAATGTCGAAGGTCCCAACACAACTCACTATTCCAAATTTTGGCAAATTCGGATACTAAATGCGGCTTTTATGGGCAGAAGACTCTAAATCGGCGGATCGGTCTATATGGCAGCTATATCCAAATCTGGACCGATCGGTGCCAAATTGAAGGAAGTTGTTAAAATGCCTAACACAAACCACTGTCCGAAATTTCAGCCAAATCGGATAATAAATGTGGCTTTTATGGGCCTAAGACCCTAAATCGGCGGATCGGTCTATATGGGGGCTATATCAAGATATAGTCCGATATAGTCCATCTTCAAACTTAACCAGTTAATGGAAGAATATTTATACTTTATAGGGTCGGAAATGGATATTTCGATGTGTTGCAAACGGAATGACAAAATTAATATACCCCCATCCTTCGGTGATGGGTATAAAAACACGGATGTCGAAAAGCCTAATATAGGTCACTATGCAAAATATCAGCGAACTTTGATATTAAGCGTGTCATTAATGGACGTAAGACCTTGAATCACCATATCGTTGGATATCGAGGCTATATCAAGATATAGGTCGATATAGCCAATCTTCGATCATTACTCGCCTATGGATAAAACCAGTAAGGAAAGGCAAATTCGGGCTGTGCCGACTGTATAATACCCTATACCCATCCTATAAGTTCAATGTGGGAGCTATATCTAAATCTGAACCAATTTTGATTGTCATCGGCAAATGATTTCAGATGGGTTATTAAACAATCCAATTTCAATAGGCTTCGTCTCTAGGCCAAAAAACATTCCAATACCAAATTTCAAGGCGATCGGACGAAAATTGCTACCTGAACTTTGTACACAAATTAACATGGGCAGACGGACGGACATATAGGCGGACAGACAGACATTCGGACATAGCTTAATCGAATCAGAAAGCGATTTTGAGTCGATCGGCATACTTATCAAGGGGTCTATCGCTCTTCGTTCTGGGTGTTACGAACAAATGCATTAAGTTGTAATACCATGTACCACAGTAGTGGTGTAGGGTATAATGACAATTACCATTTTACAATAATATCTGTTTCCAGAGTTATTTTTATACCCACCACAGTAGGATAGGGGGTGTATTCATTTAGTCATTCCGTTTGCAACACATCGTCATATCAATTTCCGACCCTTCAAGGTATATATATTTCGAATCGTCGTAAAATTCTAAGACGATTTAACGATGTCCGTGTGTCTGTCCGTCTATCCGTCTGTCCGACCGTCTGTCCGACCGTCTGTCCGACCGTCTGTCCGTCCGTCTGTCCGTCTGCTGTAATCACTCTACAGCCTTAAAAAATTGAGATATTGAGCTGAAATTTGGCACAGTTACGTCTTTTTGATGCACTCTGGTAAAGTTCTTGAACGGGCCAAATCGGACCCTATTTGGATATAGCTGCTATATAGACCGATTTTCTGATAAAGGGTATAATGTCTATAAAAAATTCATTTTTCATCCGATTTTGCTGAAATTTGAAACAGTGAGTAGCTTAAGGCTTCCCGACAACTGACCCAAATATGGTTCGGATCGGACTATATTTAGATTTAGATTTACCATATAGACCGATCTCCCGATAAAGGGTCTGAAAACCATAAAAGCTTTATTTGTTATCCGATTTCGCTGAAACTTAAAACGGTGGGCTCGAGTTCTGACCTAAGTATGGTTCAGATCGGACTATATTTAGATATAGCTGCCATATAGACCGATCTCGCGAAAGAGGGTCTGAAGGCCATAAAAACTTTTTTTATTACCCGATTTCACTGAAATTTGGAATAGTGCGCAGTTTTAAGCCTCCCAACATTCGACCTAAATGCGGTACAGATCGGACTTTAGTTTTATATAGCTGTCATATAGACCGATCTGCCGATAAAAGGGCTGAAGCCCATAAAGGCTTTATTTTTTAACCGATTTCGCTAAAATTTGAAACAGTGAGTAGGTTAAGACCTCCCAACATCCGACCTAATTATGGTTCAGATCGGACTATATTTAGATATAGCTGCCATATAGACCGATTTGCCGATAAGGGAACTGAAGCCTATAAAAGCTTTATTTATCACCCGATTTCGCTGAAATTTGAAACAGTGAGTAGGTTAAGACCTCCCAACATCCGGCCTAAGTATGTTTCTGATCGGACTAAATTTAGATATAGCTGCTATATAGACCGATCTGCCGATAAGGGGACTGTAGCCCATAAAAGCTTTATTTATTACCCGACTTCGCTGAGATTTAAAACAGTGAGTTCCTTAAGTTATCCAATTTTCACCGAATTGTGACGAAATAGGGTTTACAAATATACCCGAGGTGGTGGGTATCCAAATTTTGTTATTTATTTTAAATGTTGTTTACTTTACCATCCATTTGAATTATTTAATTTTTCATAACAAAAAGGAAACTCTTTTCATTGTATCTGCATCCATATGCGTTGTCGCTGGCCATATGTCTGAGAACATCTGCCATAAATTGACATACCGATGGTAGGTAATGCATTCAACTTTCAACATTCATCCATGTATGCATTCATCCAGTCCAATTTGCCATTCGGAATGCCATGACCATTTGGTCTGAATTGATTTTAAAAATTTATACATATTTTCGCGTATAAATTTATGCTGTTACAAAAAGTAGTTCCACTTCCCACACAGGACCAAGGGCCAAGCCATTGCTAGCAGGTGGTAGGTAGGTCGTGGTGGTGATAGGTGAGATAACTACTACCAACTGCCATTGTCATTGTTCGCATTCAGCTCCCACCAATGTTTGACAAAAGCAACGATTTACCGATTTAAATTAAACGTGTTGGTGGTAGTCAGTGACAAGTATCCGGACGAGATGAAGTGTCACTTGAGCCGGTGCCTGGCATACACTGACAATTGTTGGCCCCTGATTTCATTGTTTGCAAGGGCAAAACGTTTCATTGTGTTGCCATTTTGCCGTTGTTAAATGAATTTTATTACACGAATTGTTATACATTATTGAGTGAATTGCCTTTCATCGGTGACAGATGTAGTGTACAAAGTAAAAAATCATTATTAGCACTTTCCGACACATCCATGCACATTCAGAGGGCCTTTTTCAATTGGGCTTATTGAGACACAATGGCGTTGATATCTAGCATTTTGAAGAGGATTTAAGCTTTGCATGCCGTCAAATGTTTTCTACAAATCATTTGCAAGCTAGATAATGTTGACCTACTTGAAACATGCAATTGATAACAAGTAAAAGCGTGCTAAGTTCGGCCGGGCCGAATCTTATATACCCTCCACCATGGATCGCATTTGTCGAGTTGTTTTCCCTGCATCTCTTCTTAGGCTAAAAAGGATATAAGAAAAGAGTTGCTCTGCTATTAAAACGATATCAAGATATGGTCCGGTTCGGACCACAATTCAATTATATGTTGGAGACCTGTGTAAAATTTCAGCCAATTCGAATAAGAATTGCGCCCATTGGGGCTCACGAAGTAAAATAGAGAGAACGATTTATATGGGATCTGTATCGGGCTATAGACCGATTCAGAACATAATAAACACGTTTGTTGATGGTCATGAGAGGATCCGTCGTACAAAATTTCAGGCATATCGGATAATAATTGCGACCTCTAAGGGTCAAGAAGTCAAGATCCCAGATCGGTTTATATGGCAGCTATATCAGGTTATGAACCGATTTGAACCTTATTTGACACAGTTGTTGAAAGTAAAAATAAAATACGTCATGCAAAATTTCAGCCTAATCGGATATGAATTGCGCCCTATAGAAGCTCAAGAAGTCAAATCCCCAGATCTCTTTATATGACAGCTATATCAGGTTATGGACCGATTTCAACCATACTTGGCACAGTTGTTGGATATCATGACGAAATACTTCGTGCAAACTCATTCAAATCGGATAAGAATTGTGCCCTCTAGAGGCTCAAGAAGTCAAGACCCAAGATCGGTTTATATGGCAGCTATATCAGGTTATGGACCGATTTAAACCATACTTGGCACAGTTGTTGGGTATCGTAACAAAACACGTCGTGCAAAATTTCATTCAAATCGGATAAGAATTTCGCACGCTAGCGGCTCAAGAAGTCAAGACCCAAGATCGGTTTATATGGCAGCTATATCAGGTTATCGACCGATTTAAACCATACTTGGTACAGTTGTTGGATATAATAACAAAACACGTCGTGCGAAATTCCATTCCATTCGGATAAGAATTGCGCCCTCTAGAGGCTCAAGAAGTCAAGACCCAAGATCGGTTTATATGGCAGCTATATCAGGTTATGGACCGATTTAAACCATACTTGGCACAGTTGTTGGATATAATAACAAAACACGTCGTGCAAAATTTCATTCAAATCGGATAAGAATTTCGCACGCTAGCGGCTCAAGAATTCAAGACCCAAGATCGGTTTATATGGCAGCTATATCAGGTTATGGACCGATTTAAAC
Organism: Stomoxys calcitrans; assembly: GCF_963082655.1. Classification (NCBI taxonomy): domain Eukaryota; kingdom Metazoa; phylum Arthropoda; class Insecta; order Diptera; family Muscidae; genus Stomoxys; species Stomoxys calcitrans. The sequence continues at coordinate 256,691,259 of NC_081552.1, read as the reverse complement.
CATACTTGGTACAGTTGTTGGATATAATAACAAAACACGTTGTGCAAAATTTCATTTCAATCGGATAAGAATTGCGCACTCTAGAGGCTCAAGAAGTCAAGACCCAAGATCGGTTTATATGGCAGCTATATCAAAACATGGACCGATATGGCCCATTTACAATACCAACCGACCTACACTAATAAAAAGTATTTGTGCAAAATTTCAAGCGGCTAGCTTTACTCCTTCGGAAGTTAGCGTGCTTTCGACAGACAGACGGACGGACGGACGGACGGACGGACGGACGGACAGACGGACGGAAATGGCTAGATCGACATAAAATGTCGCGACGATCAAGAATATATATACTTTATGGGGTCTCAGACGAATATTTCGAGTAGTTACAAACAGAATGACGAAATTAGTATACCCCCCCATCTTATGGTGGAGGGTATAAAAAGTTCAATGTTTTGAGGCGGAACAGCAAAGAAACGACATTGGATTATTGCGTAACTTATAGGTGTACAAAATCAAAAAAGGAAAAATTAGTTCTATTGTTTTCACACTTCGATCACATTTAGCTATGTCTGTCCGTCCGTCTGTCCGTCCGTCTGTCCGTCCGTCTGTCCGTCCGTCTGTCCGTCCGTCTGTCCGTCCGTCTGTCCGTCCGTCTGTCCGTCCGTCTGTCCGTCCGTCTGTCCGTCCGTCTGTCCGTCCGTCTGTCCGTCCGTCTGTCCGTCCGTCTGTCCGTCCGTCTGTCCGTCCGTCCGTCTGCCCGTCTGTCCGTCCGTCCGTTAGTCCGTCCGTCCGTCCGTCCGTTAGTCCGTCCGTCCGTCCGTTAGTCCGTCCGTCCGTCTGTCTGTCTGTCCGTCCGTCTTGGCTAAAACTTTGCATCAGGGGATTTGTTACGACTACCAATAACTGTGCTAAATATGGCGCAAATCGAAACATAACCTGATATAGCTGCCATATAAACCGATCTTGGGTCTTGACTTCTTGAGCCTTTAGGGGGCGCAATTCTTATCCGATTGAAATGAAATTTTTCACGACGTATTTCGCTATGACTTCCAACAGCTGAGCTAAGTAAGGTTCAAATCGGTCAATAACCTGATATAGCTGCCATTTAAACCGATCTTGGGTCTTGACTTCTTCAGCCTCTAGAGGGCGCAATTCTTATCCGATTGAAATGAAATTTTGCACGACTTTTTTCGCTTTGACTTCCAACAACTGTGCTAAGTAAGGTTCAAATAGGTCAATATCCTGATATAGCTGCCATATAAACCGATCTTGGGTCTTGACTTCTTGAGCCTCTAGAGGGCGCAATTCTTATCCGATTGGAATGAAATTTTGCACGACAGATCCTCGCATGACCATTAACATACGTATTTGTTATGGTCTGAATCGGTCTTTAGCCGGTAACAGCTCCCTTATATCTGCACCCTCTTTTCAACCTAACCTACATAAATGTTATCTCTATTTTTTTCACACTTTGTAATGTTTCACCGATTTAGATGTTATTTTTCATCATTAATAAATTTGCAGCACTATGACCTTAGCTTAATCCTTTTGAAATGAAGTGAAGCACCCAAGTCCCTTAGCTGCCAACAAATATGGTTATGTTAAAGGAATATAGAAACCGAAGCAACAAAGAAGAAAACAGTCCCAAAACATTTGCTCCCGACTATTATCAGAGTGGTGGCAGCGTTTGTCTGTTCGTAAATTATGCCATATTTCGTTGTCATTTTTCTCATTTTTATGTTTTTTGATTACTTTGACCACTCCAGCTGCTACTACACCACCCTCCAGCTACCACCACTTGAATGCCGCCACTTGCGGCCAATGCTCTGTCTTAGTCCATTTTTGTGTGTGAGGCACTTTGTTGCCATAGATTTTTTGGCGAATTTCCGGCTTTTCAATGGCTTAGAGATGCATGGCATTGTGCAGTACTTGTTGGCGACATTGTTTTATGAGGAGTGCCCTCAAGTGCACTTCCTAAAGTTATAATTTCGGTTGCTCTCTGTCTGTTTCTCATTTGGGGTTCATGGCTGGTGTTTTTGTTCTTTCAGGAGGGGGTTTCCTCTTGCTTCTCTTTTTTTGTTTTGATTACTTTGCGGTTATTCTTCGGAAAGCAAGTCTTGTTTATTTTCCTCCCTCGCCCTGGCTTCGCCATTGTTGCCCTTATTTACGATGTTTGCTAACTGGCCCTGTGCCTGTCAGTCGCTTGGCTGCATTCTTGACTTATACTTCTGACCATAATTTTTATTTGCCACCAAAAGTGCTTGACTCTTTGGATGAGTTGCAGCATGAGTGTGGCAATAATCAGTGTTGGTTTAGATTAGGGTTGTGTGTTCTCTGGGTGGGAGCTATGGGTATAAAGTGCAATTGTGGTTATGATTTTAATGGTTGTTGTCACATAGCAGCAGCGACAAAAGGGGGCCCAAATAAAATTGTTGAATGGATTTAATTGGTGTGTTGTGCTGTTACTTTGTATCGACCAAATAGCTATTTCACATGTAATAGGGTTTTTATATAACTATCTGCAGGGTAGGTGAAGAGTGGTGCAATGAAAACAGAAGGGAAGAGCAGAGTCATGGCAGCCGGTGTTATGGGAAGAACTATCAATGAGTGTAGTTCGATTCAAGTTTTAAGTTCAATGATAAAGGACTTCCTCTTTATAGCAGAGTCCGAACGGCGTGCCTCAGTGCGACACCTCTTGGGATAGAAGTTTTTACATGGCATAGTTCCTCACAAATGTTGCCAACATTAGGAGGGGAAAGAAAGAAAGAACTAAACCAATCAAATGCTAATCGTATCCTGTCTGTGCCATATTGCAGAAGTACGTCGAGGGGCTTAATCCAACTCACTGTCCCAAATTGTGCAAAGTTTCAGCTCAATATCTCTACTTTAAAGACTGTAGCGTGATTTCAACAGACAGACGGACGGACATGTATAGATCGTCTAATATTTTTACGCTGATCCCGAATATATATACTTTATAGGGTCGGAAATATATATTTCGATGTGTTGCAAACGGAATGACAAAATGAATATACCCCCATCTTTCGGTGGTGGGAAAAAAAATAATTTTGCATAGATTTTTTTTTGTCCATAAGCATGTTAAGTTCGAAAATGGGCTATGTCTTGATGTAGCCCCCATATAGACCGATTCACCGATTTAAGGTCTTAGGCCCATAAAAGCCACATTTGTTATCCGATTTTGCAGAAATTTAGGACAGTGAGTTGTGTGAGGCCCTTCGACATCCTTCGTCAATTTCGCCTAGATCGGTTCAGATTTAGATATAGCTCCGATCCCCCGATTTAGGGTCTGAGGCCCATAAAAGCCACATTTATTATCCGATTTCGCCGAATATTGTGACAGTGAGTTGTCTTAGACCCCTAGACATCCTTCGTCAATTTTGCCTAGATGGGTTCAGATTTGGATATAGTTGCCATATAGACCGATTCCCCGATTTAGGGTCTTACCCCCATAAAAGCCACATTTATTATCCGATTTTGCTGAAATTTGGGACAGTGAGTTGTGTGAGGCCCGTCGACATCCTTCGTCAATTTGTGCTTGATCGGTTCCGATTTGGATATAGCTGCCATATATACCGATCCACCGAGTTAAGGTCTTAGGCCCATAAAAGCCACATTTATTATCCGATTTTGCTGAAATTTGTAACAGTGAGTTGTGTGAGGCCCTTCGACATTCTTCGTCAGTTTGTCCATGATCAGTTCAGCTTTGGATATAGCTGCCATATAGACCGATCCGCCGATTTAGGGTCTTAGGCCCATAAAAGCCACATTTATTATCCGATTTCGCCGAATATTGTGACAGTGAGTTGTCTTAGACCCCTAGACATCCTTCGTTAATTTGGCCCTGATCGGTTCAAATTTGGTTATAGCTGCCATATATACCGATCCTCCGATTGAGGGTCTTGGGCCCACAAAAAAGTCACATTTATTATACGATTTTGCTGAAATTTGAGACAGTGAGTTGTGTTAGACCCCTCAACATCCTTCGTCAATTTTGCCCAGATCGGTCCAGATTTGGATATAGCAGCCAAACCGATCCTGTGATTTAGGGTCTGAGGCCCATAAACGACACATTTATCATCCGATTTTGTTGAAGTTTGGAGCATTTAGTTATCTTCGACGTATTTCTTCAATTTGTCCTTGATCGGTTCAGATTTCGATATCTTTCTTCAATTTGACTCTGATCGGTTCAGATTTGGATTTAGCTGCCATATAGACCGATCTCTCGATTTAGGTTTTGGGGCCATTTATAATCCGATGTCGCCGAAATTCGGGACAGTGAGTTGTGTAAGGCTCTTCGACATTTTTCTGCAACTTGGCCCAAATCGGTACAGATTTGGATATAGCTGCCATGTTGACCGCTATCTCGATTTAAAGACTTGGCGCCATAATAGGCGCATTTATAATCCGATTTTACTGAAATTTGACACAGTGACTTATATTGGGCTTCTCGACATCCGTGTCGTGTAGGGTTCAGATAGGTTTATTTTTAGACATAGCACCGAAAAAGACCAATATTTTGTTAAACATAATTGAACATTGACTTGTACTAATTAGTATTTGGTCCAAATCGGAACATATTTCGATATAACTGCTGTGGACATAAGGTATGCAATTTTCACCGGATTTTAAATAAAGGGTGATTTTTTTGAGGTTAGGATTTTCATGGATTAGTATTTGACAGATCACGTGGGATTTCAGACATGGTGTCAAAGAGAAAGATGCTCAGTATGCTTTGACATTTCATCATGAATAGACTTACTAACGAGCAACGCTTGCAAATCATTGAATTTTATTACCAAAATCAGTGTTCGGTTCGAAATGTGTTCATTCACCGTAACGTTGCGTCCAACAGCATTTTTGAAAAAATACGGTCCAATGATTCCACCAGCGTACAAACCACACCAAACAGTGCATTTTTCGGGATGCATGGGCAGTTCTTGAACGGCTTCTGGTTGCTCTTCACTACAAATGCGGCAATTTTGCTTATTTACGTAGCCATTCAACCAGAAATGAGCCTCATTTCTCACCGAACACTGATTTTGGTAATAAAATTCAATGATTTGCAAGCGTAGCTCGTTAGTAAGTCTATTCATGATGAAATGTCAAAGCATACTGAGCATCTTTCTCTTTGACACCATGTCTGAAATCCCACGTGATCTGTCAAATACTAATGCATGAAAATCCTAACCTCAAAAAAATCACCCTTTACATACCTAAGGTGGTGTGTATCCAAAGTTCGTCCCGGCCGAACTTAACTCCTTTTTATTTGTTTAAATTAAAAACCAAACTTTAAATGTCTTGTGAATTATTGCCAGTTTCATATTTTCGTAATTTTTAATCATTACAGACGAAGGAGCTTTGCATAAAATTTGCATCTTCTTACCTCGGATTTTTGTCTTTTTTTTTGCTTTTCCATATATGGTCCTTAGCGTACGTGTGCTGGAATTATCTCCCAACAGTAAATGGACTGATGGGTATTCGTATTCATTTGAATGCTCCTTTGATTTGCAAGAAATTAGATTTGCTTCCGGTACAGTGACCCCGGGCAACATGTCCGTCCGCCCTCACACTCATATTCACCCGGCTCTCTATCCCCATCATCCAGACGTGAATCCAAACATACTCATACATATTCAAATATCCATGTGGCGTAAAATTAAACTCTGCCACTTTGCATTCACAAATTGCGTGATGTGAATTTTGTCACGTTCCATTTCGTGCGTTGTCGTGCCTTTTGCCCATTCATGGTTTTGTGGCTGTTGAGGGGTTGGGCTTAGCGACTTTAAGGGGGTTCCCATATTATTTCCGCTTAATAATATGTTGACGTTGTTATTGTTTTTGCCAGCTTTTGGGCGGAATAATTTAAATAGTCTCCTGCAAACAAAACACAGCCAGGGAGTGAGTGCGAAAGATCTACAGAGGGGAGTGAGTAAATTAAAATGTCATCTTACAACATTACAAAAAAAAAAAAAAAAAAAAAAAAAAAATAACTGGGTCGCCAAACAATGGGTGTTGTGAGTGTCATGTGAAATATGTTTTATGTGTGTATGAGTGCTTTATAATAATAGTGTGTGCATGTGTATGTGTGCTGTTCATATGGGCATGGAGTGCGTTTAAACACAAATTTCAATATTCAGTTATAATGGCCCCAGGCGACTGCGTCTAAATTGAATTTGCATTCTTTCTGGGGAATATTTTCCCCGTATCTGATTTGAGCTTTAATTTCCGCTTGGTAAACTCCCTTCATTCGTTTTTTTGTTTTATTTTCCTTTGACTTACTTCTGTAATTTAAAGTTTATGTAAGCATTCGTTAGACATGGCAAACTTTCGCAACTATTTGTAAAAATACATATAAAAATTATTTATTTTCTAAGATTACGATAAAAATTTAATGCGTGCATTGACTTATCAAATCAGAGAATGAAAGAAAAACGAATCTAGTAATCAGGATTAAGGCAACTTTAAGTTAATGGAACTTTGGATACCCAACAACTCTGGTATATATGTAAACCACCTTTCGTCATAATCCGGTGAAACTGCATAATTTATGCCGCCATTGAAGCTATATCGAAATATGGTCCGATTTGAACCAAATTCGACAAGGACATTGTGTGGTCTAATAAGTCAAGGCACTGTTCAATTTTGTAGAACAAAATATTTGTCTTTTGGTAGCCATATCCAAACATAGACCGATCTGAACCATATACGACACGGATGTCGAAAAGCCTAACATAAGTCACTGTGTCAAATTTCGGCCAAATCGGATTATAAATGCGGCTTTTATGGGGCCAAGCATTTAAATCGAGAGATCGGTCTATATGGCAGCTACATTCAAATCTGTACCGATCTGGGCCAAATTGAGGGAGGATGTCAAAGGATCTAAGACAACTCACTGTCCCAAATTTCGGCGACATCGGAGAATAAATGAGCATTTTATGGGCCCAAGACCTTAAATCGAGAGATCGGTCTATATGGCGGCTATATCCAAATCTTCACCGATCTGGGCCAAATTGAAGAGGGATATCGAAGGGCCTAACACATTTCACTGTCCCTAATTTTAGCAATATCGGATAACAAATGTGGCTTTTATGAGCCAAAGACCCTAAATCGAGAGATCGGTCTATATGGCGGCTATATCCAAATCTTCACCGATCTGGGCCAAATTAAGGGAGGATATCAAAGGTCCTGACACAACTCACTGTCCCAAATTTTAGCAAAATCGGATCACAAATGTGGCTTTTATGAGCCTAAGACCCTAAATCGGCCGATCGGTCTATATGACAGCTATATCCAAATCTGGACCGATCTGAGCCAAATTAAGGGAGGATTTCAAAGGGCCTAACACAACTCACAGTCTCAAATTTCGGCGACATCGGAGAATAAATGCGCATTTTATGGGCGCAAGACCTTTAAACGAGAGATCGGTCTATATGGCAGCTATATCCAAAACTGAACCGATCTAGGCCAAATTGAAGAAGGACATCGACTGGCCCAACACTACTCACTGACCCGAATTTTGGCAAAATCGGACAATAAATGCGCCTTTTATGGGCTCAAAACCTTAAATCGAGAGATCGATCTGTATGGCAGCTATATACAAATCTGTACCGATCTGGGCCATATTACAGAAAAATGTCGAAGGGCCTAACATAACTTACTTTCCCAAATTTCATCAAAATCGGATAATAAATGTGACTTTTATGAGCCTTAGACCCTAAATCGGCGGATCGGTCTATATGACAGCTATATCCAAAGATGGTCCTACATACCATTTCGCTGTACCACAGAGTTACATGCGGGGGTCGCCTATGCCCTTAACTCGGACTGCGCTGAGTTCCGAAAGGCTTCCGGTTAACCAGCAGACTATGTGGCCTTCACTGCCACATAGTCTGCTCTTTCATTCCCCCTAAGTCCGTTATGGCTCGGCAACCAAACAATGCACTTCCTGCCATCCTCAAAGAAGGTGTTAATCTGCTTCTTCCACTCCAAAAATTTTCGTAAACTTACCGTCCTGATTGTTATTGTCCTGAAGGCCTGCTGTCTGTAAAGTACTTGACGTCCTCGCATTAACACCATACCACCTCACGCTTGAAGGACAATTTAATGACCAGGCAATCGAAAACAGATCTCAGTTCCCTGGGTTTTCAATGTAGACCCCTGGAGATACTCTGTCCCCTGGCTTTGATCTTTTTGTGCATCATGAACTTCTAGATAGCAATACCAGACTTCCGTCAATCCAAGACTGTGCGGCTGGCAGCAGCACCTTGCACTCGACCTCAAGTGTCGTCTCAGGTATCCGACCGGATACGCGGTTTCAGATTCCAGATTTCCTATCGTCAGCTTGATTATACCATGATGGTGTGACCTGCTGCAATCCTCTATCCTCTTTCCCACCGCCTTAAGTCACTCACCTCACTCTTGCAAAGTTTCAGCCAAATCGGATAAGAATTGCGCCCTCCATTAGCTCAAGAAGTCAAGATCCAAGATCGGTTTATATGACAGCTATACCAGATTATTAACCGATTTAAATCATACTTAGCACAGTTGTTAGAAGTGATACCAAAACACTACGTGCAAAATTTCATTCCAATCGGATAAGAATTGCGCACTCTAGAGGCTCAAGAAGTCAAGACCCAAGATCGGTTTATATGGCAGCTATATCAGGTTATGGACCGATTTGAACCATACTTGGTACAGTTGTTGGATATCATAACAAAACACGTCGTGCCAAAATTCATTCAAATCGGATAAGAATTGCGCCCTCTAGAGGCTCAAGAAGTCAAGACCCAAGATCGGTTTATATGGCAGCTATATCAGGTTATTTACCGATTTGAACCATACTTGGCACAGTTGTTGGATATCATAACAAAACCGTTCGTGCGAAATTTCACTCCAATCGCATAAGAATTGCGCACTCTAGAGGCTCAAGAAGTCAAGACCCAAGATCGGTTCGTATGACAGCTATATCAGGTAATGGACCGATTTGAACCATACTTGGCACAGTTGTTGGATATCATAACAAAACACGTCGTGCAAAATTTCATTCCAATCGGATAAGAATTGCGCCCTCTAGAGGCTCAAGAAGTCAAGACCCAAGATCGGTATATATGACATCTATATCAGGTTATTAACCGATTTGAACCATACTTGGCACAGTTGTTGGATATCATAACAAAACCGTTCGTGCGAAATTTCATTCCAATCGGATAAGAATTGCGCACTCTAGAGGCTCAAGAAGTCAAGACCCAAGATCGGTGTATATGGCAGCTATATCAAAACATGGACCGATATGGCCCATTTACAATACCAACGAACCTACAGTAATAAGAAGTATTTGTGCAAAATTTCAGGCGGCTAGCTTTACTCTTTCGGAAGTTAGCGTGCTTTCGACAGACAGACGGACGGACGGACGGACAGACGGACGGACATGGCTAAATCGAAATAAAATGTCCACGACGATCAAGAATAAATATACTTTATGGGGTCACAGACGAATATTTCGAGTAGTTACAAACAGAATGACGAAATTAGTATACCCCCCATCCTATGGTGGAGGGTATAAAAAGGAGGCCCATCGACATTGAGGACAGCAATGATTGATATGAGATACATCTCTCTCTCTCTCTTTGAGATACATCTCTCCTGTTCCTTAATGGAATTTTCAGGAAAAAATTTAGTATTTAGAAAGTAAGCTGAGAGTATCTGCCAGCACCCGTGCATTAAGAGTCGATCGATAACGCGTCGATAATGCGTTTCTCTAAATTGAAGCAGTCTTCAAGAATGTGCCTTCAACCGCCATTCATGCTTTTGCATAGGGACATCATGGCCACCTCGATAAGAAGAATGTGACCAGAGGTACACCACAGGCACCACGGAATGGGGTTATTTCCCCACTGCTGTGGATTCTTGTGGTCGATGGGATTCAGGCGATCTGATTATTCTTGCCAACGCAAAATTCATGGATACTTCAAGTTTATGGACACGGCCCTCAGGGCAACAACTTCTTGGGATATTGGATGCGGCTTAGGCGCGAGTGCTACAAAGTTTGAGTTGGATTAGTTGTGGCATAGCAGGAAAGTGCTTGAGTCCAGCCTACCAAGACTGCAAGTTACAGAATTACAGCTATTGCGATTGGCAAAGTTCCTTGCAGTGATTCTGGATAGTGAGCAGAATTAGGGCTAGAGTAGTGAGTCTAAAATAAGAAAGGATTTCGCAACACTTTTTTTGTGCTAAGCCGTGTCAAAAGTTTCGATCTGTCGATGTTATGTCTGGTGTGTGTGACAGAGAATGTGACGGAGTACATGTCGCATTTGTGAAACCTCTTCTCACATATCAATGAGTGCTGTCCGATTCAAGTCCCAGTCCAAACAGCTCGCCGCAGCGCGACACCTCTTTGGGGAGAAGTTTTTACATGGCATAGTACCTCACAAATGTTGCCAGCATTTGGAAGGGATGACCACCGTTGAAAATTTTTCGTATGTTCCCGCCACGAATCGAACCCAGGTGTTCACCACCATAAGCGGAATGGTAGCCTCTGCCCAGCGGTGCCCTCCGGTGCTGCGAATACTACTACGACCATGTCCTTGATGGTTTGGAGTTATACACCCGAAAATCGAATGAGAGGATGCTAGTCCCCTTGTTGGCACCGAATCACCTTTGAAAGTTACCAACCAGAAAAACTACAGGATGCGCCAGAGAATCCTAGTTTATTTGAAAAAACTCTCGAGCGGTGATTTGGGTGGGGAGGGGGAGTTTGTTTTCCCCCGAGTTTGTCGCTCTGCGCATAAGAGAGATCCGTGTATATGGCAGGTATATCACAATATTATCCGGTCTAGACCATATTCGGCATAAATCTTAATGGGTCCAAACAAACTTACAGTTTCAAATTTCGTTGGCGGTTATGAGCTCAGTAGGCAAATTCGGTAGATTGACTTATGATGGCCATGACCATGATTGTCCCATGATGGCTATAACGAAATATGATCCAAAGCAGACCATATGAGGTAGGAATGTCGATGAGCCTTAAAAAATCACTGATCACGGATCGATTTCAAAAATCGAAAGAATGTTTTATGTGGGAGCCATATCTAAACATAGATCGATTTGGCTCATTTACTTTCAGGCTTACTGATGGACAAACCGACATCCTTAAATCGCCTTCGGATATCGACAACGTTTACATATAAACTGTACAGAGCAGGAATCACAACATTTTATAGTGCTCCCCTTTCCCTCGTTAGCCGTATGGACCAAAGAAGGAAGAGAATAGCTACAGAGCTCGGAACTGACAATGGCAATATTTTGAAAGAAAATAAATTTTTCTCTTGTCTACCTCTTTAGGTCTGTGTTTTCAACAGGTGTCACCTAAAAAAGACATTGTACCACTTTTTGTGTTGTCCTTTTTGAAAATATTATGATATGCTAATCAGTGTCATTCTTTATTTGAGCATTTCACATTTAGTCTCTGCCACTCATATGTATAGAGAATATTTTTCCATTTAAATTATTGTACCCTAACAGAAAACTGCGGTGTGTTTGTTTTCATCATGTCCTTTGTGGGTTAGGTTAGCTTATGGTAGTATATTGTCATTAGATTCATCATGATGACTATGATGCCGACCATCAAAATCTTAAAATGTGGAACAACTGGTAGTTCCATAAAATCACCTACACTGATAGAAAAATGGCGGTACTTTGCCAATACCGCGTGGCGTCATTTTATTCGCGTCATTGGCAAAGATTTGTAATACCATTTGGTATCAATTCAATACCAGGCATAGAAGGCTATTAAGAACATTTGTATTCTTGTCATCGCGCCAAAAGTGTTGCTGAGATTTGTACTTAAAATATTGACGCCATTATAAAATATTTGTTAAACAATAAATAACAAGTAATAGCGTGATTAGTTCGGCCGGGTCGAAACTTATATACCCTCCGCCAGGATCGGAGATTGGCTTATACGGCAGCTATATCAGGTTATAGACCGATTAGAATCATACTAAGCACAAAAGTTGGAAGTCATAACGAAACACACCATGCGAAATTTCAATCAAATTGGATAATTATTGCGCCCTCTAAAGGCTCAAGAAGTCAAGACCCCAGATCGGTTTATACGACAGCTGTATCAGGTTAATGACCAATTTCAACCATACTTAGCACAGGTGTTGGCAGTCATAACAAATCATATCATGCAAAATTTCAGCCAAATCGGATCAAAATTGCGTTCTTTAGTGGTTCAAAAAGTCAAGATCTAAAATCGGTTTATATGGTAGCTATATCAAACCATGGACCGATATGGCCCATTTACAATCCCAGCTGACCTAAAAACAAGTATTTGTGCAAAATTTCAAGCGGCTAATTTTACTCCTTCGAAAGTTAGCGTGCTTTCGACAGACAGATGGACGGACGGACATGGCTAGATCGACATAAAATGTCATGACGATCAGGAACATACATACTTTATGGGGTCTTAGATGAATATTTCGAGGAGTTACAAACAGAACGACGATATTAGTATACCCCCATGCTATGGTGTAGGGTATAAAAAGTTTTAGTACAATTTAAATGCGTCAAAACCTATTCAAATACTCGAAAGCGGTGAAAATGGAAATAGTAAAAATTCTAAAGACATTCTACTTCAAAAACATGATAGTCTCTTGGGTGGAAAACGATGATGTGCTGGTGTATTCATATAAAAAACCACTGCTGGGAATCAATGGATAGGCAATCAATTGCTGAATATAAAGAATTGAGGTTGGTAACACCATTGTTTGTAATTATTAACATAAATAAGTAAAAAGGCGTTAATTTCGGCCGGGCCGAACTTTGGATGCCCCCAAATCGGGTATATATGTAAACCTCCTTTTGTCAAAATCCGGTGAAAACTGCATACCTTATGCCCCATAGCAGTTATATTGAAAAATGTTACGATTTGGAACAAATACTAACAAGTACAAGACATTGTTCAATTGTGTATAACAAAATCTTGATCTTTTTTGTAGCTATATCTCAAAATAATCCGATCTGGACCATATACGATAAGAAGGTTGAAAATCCTAACATCAGTTACTGTATAAAATTTCAGTGAAATCGGATAATAAATGCGCCTTTTATTGGGCCAAGATTTTTAATCGAAATATCGGTCTATGTGGCAGCTATATCCAAATTTGAACCGATTTAGACCAAGTTGCAAAAAAAATGTCAAAGAGCCTAACACAACTCACTGTCCCCGATTTCGGCGAAATCGGGCAATAAATGCTCCTTTTATGGCCCCAAAGCCTTAAATCGAGAGATCGGTCTATATGGAAGCTATATCCGAATCTGAACCGATCTGAGCCAAATTTAAGAAGAATGTCGAATCGGACAATAAATGCGCCTTTTATGTTCGCAAGACCTTAAATCGAGAGATCGGTCTATGTGGCAGCTATATCCAATTCTGAACCGATCAGGGGCAAATTGTAGAAAGATCTCGAAAGGCCTTAGACAACTCACTGTCCCAAATTTCAGCAAAATCGGAAAATAAATGTGGCTTTTATGGCTCCAAAATCTAAAACCGAGATATATGACAGCTATGTCCACATCTGGACCGATCTGTGCGATATTCCAGAAGTATATCAAGGGGAGCAACTTAACTCACTGCCCCAAATTTCGGCGACATCGGACAATAAATGCGCCTTTTATGGGCCCAAAACCTTAAATCGGAGGATCGGTCCATATGACAGCTATATCCAAATCTGAAGCGATCTGGGCCAAATTGAAGGGGGATGTCCAGGGGCCTAATACAACTCACTGTCCCAAATTTCACCAAAATCGATAATAAATGTGGCTTTTATGGCTCTAAGACCCTAAATCGGAGGATCGGTCTATATGACAGCTATATCCAAATCTGAACCGATCTGAGCAAAATTGACTAAGGATGTTGAAAGGCCTAACCCAACTCCTTGTCCCAAACTTCAGCTAAATCGGATAATAAATGTGACTTCTATGGGCCTAAGACCCTATATCGGTGGATCGTTCTATATGGCAGCTATATCCAAATCTGAACCGATCTGGACCAAATTGAAGAAATATGTCAAAGGGCCTAACACAACTCACTGTCCCGAATTTCATCAAAATCGGATAATAAATGTGGTTTTTATGGCTCTAAGACCCTATATCGGTGGATCGGTCTATATGGCAGCTATATCCAAATCTTAAGCGATCTTGGCCAAATTGAAGAGGGGTGTCCAGGGGCCTAACACAATTCACTGTCCCAAATTTCACCAAAATCGGATAATAAATGTGGCTTTTATGGCTCTAAGACCCTAAATCGGAGAATCGGTCTATATGACAGCCATATCCAAATCTGAACCAATCTGAGCCATATTAACGGAGGATGTCGAAGGGCCTAAGACAACTCACTGTCCCAAATTTCAGCAAAATCGGATAATAAATGCGGCTGTTATGGCCCTAAGACCCTAAATCGGAGGATCGGTCTATATGGCAGCTATATCCAAATCTGGACCGATCTGGGAATTGAAGAGAGATGTCCAGGGGCTTAATACAACCCACTGTCCCAAATTTCAGCAAAATCGGATAATAAATGTGGCTTTTGTTGGCCTAAGACCCTAAATCGGCAGATAAGTCTATATGGGGGCCATATCAAGATACAGTCCGATATAGCCCATCTTCGAACTTAACCTGCTTGTGGACAAAAAAAGAATCTGTGCAAAGTTTTAGCTCAATATCTCTATTTTTAAATACTGTAGCATGATTTCAACAGGCAGACGGACGGACATGGCAAGATGGTCTTGGATTTTTATGCTGATCAAGAATATATTGGGTTGCCCAAAAAGTAAGTGCGGATTTTTTAAAAGAAAGTAAATGCATTTGTAGTAGAACTTAGAATGAACTTTAATCAAATATACTTTTTTTACACTTTTTTCTAAAGCAAGCTAAAAGTAACAGCTGACAACTGACAGAAGAAAGAATGCAATTACAGAGTCACAAGCTGTGAAAAATTTGTCAACGCCGACTATATGAAAAATCCGCAATGACTTTTTGGGCAACCCAATATTTACTTTATATGGTATACCCCCATCCTTCGTTGGTTGTTATTGTATTTATAAGAGCAGTATGACAAGATCATATCTAAACATGGGTACTTGCCAATGTTAGCCTTCTTGTTAAGGGTTTGCATCTCCATAGGTCAATTCATATCATAGAATTTCTCATCACCTCGAAGCTCTCGTCGCCCATGTATCAAAACACAGGCAATTTTAGACTTTGCTTAATCCAGGAATTTCTCTGAATACGCTATGTAAACTACGATACTACTAAATGATCACTGTGGTCATGGACTTCCAGTACTTTAACTTTTGGGAAACAACTAAGAGAAATATCAAAGAAATCTTGGTAAGGTTGGGCTAAGTTATACTTGAATGGGCAATTTTGTCTATTTTGATACACAATAGCAATAGATCAAAGCCTCAGTTTTGGGAATCGACTTCTGTTCAAGTAATCTTAGCTCGTTAAGAACTCAGCTACAGTGGCGTGATCTGGGAAATTATAAAATATATATTGGGTTGCCCAAAAAGTAATTGCGGATTTTTCATATAGTCGGCGATGACAGATTTTTTCACAGCTTGTGACTCTGTAATTGCATTCTTTCTTCTGTCAGTTATCAGCTGTTACTTTTAGCTTGCTTTAGAAAAAAAGTGTAAAAAATGTATATTTGATTAAAGTTCATTCAAAGTTTTATTAAAAATGCATTTATTTTCTTTTAAAAAATCCGCAATTACTTTTTGGGCAACCCAATATGATACGAACATCATGGTATTCTATGGAAAAAGTCAAACCCACCAAAATATCTCACAAGAATAGAATAGAGTACATCATCCTCAAGAGACCATGAGGAGTGTGTTCTAATATAAAGGAGGGTATTTAGAATTCGCCACGATCAATATTCTTTATTTCTATATTTTTCCCTGCCTCAAACCCCAGGAATCTCAACCATAAACCATACTCGTTTGTCCCTTTCATGCATGGCTTTGAGGAGATTCTCAAATGGAATTCTATGATTTGGACATGTGTACGCTTCACATTTCTTACCCAAAGTTTATTTGACATTCACTTGCATCATGATGGCAAAGGAGAGGGTGCCACAGCAGTTGGATCAAGGAACAAACATTGCTTTGCAGCTTCAGTAAAAGTATTGCCATGAATGTTGCCACCATATGAAGTCATCATGGCTGCGCCTTGGTAACGCTGAGTTCCATGACTCCAGAGCTCTGTGAATGTGAATGCAAATGCATCCTTATTATTTATGATGAATTCCATTTAATGTGTTTGTGTCACTTGCAGCAAGAATGTCATCAGCGTGAATGGGACCCAAAATGGTATTCAGGGCATAATTCATATAATTCTCAAGCATACTTGGAAGCAGTTTGGCGAGAAAGCTGGAGACTGAAAAGTTCATTTAATATTCCTTTAAATTTAAATAAGAATAAACATTTAACAAAGCTCAAGTTAAAAATGTTTATTCTTATTTAACATGATGATGAAGCCAAATGACAGGGAAAATCTGCTTAAGTTTTAATACCCATGAACGCGGTTACATTTCTAATTTCTTGTAATGGCAAGCAATGTTCTACAAACTGTAAAATGATATGCAATTAACAAAGCCTTTCATCAAGTTGATCACATTACATTTTCTTTTCACACATTTCAATGGATTATTCCAACAATGCGCTACAATTTGTTGAGTAAATTCCATGAAAACTCTTTCTCTCTCTCTGTAGCTTCTTTCCACATAATGCATTGGGAACAAATGCAACTACAAAATAAATCTCTTATAAATTATCTCTAATTGAAACCGGATTTGGTTAGGCTCCCATGAATACCGTTTTCCTGTATCATCAGTTTTTCCCTGATCTTCTATAGCTCATTTGAGGCAGCCACCCAGATTTCTTCTGCTGCATTGCCAATGCAAAGCATTCACTGCATTCACAACCAGCAGCAGAAGCAAAAGTTGCCATCTAAGCAAATCCCCTGCTCTGTGTTCGGGCACACAAAGAGTTAGTTATTCGCATTCGTAGTTTTGTGTAACCATTTAATAATAATACTGCCACTCTCGACGATGTAATAATAATTCTTTATGTTCTGTGGCCAACTGCAGTGGCAGCATACAAATGTATCCTCACCGCACCGTACACTTTGGAATCACTACACACGCGCACCCATAGACACGAGCACACACAGTAGCTGTGTGTGTGTGTGTGTGTGAAATGTTCTGCATTTCGATGTAGTTACGTATGAAAGAATAAACGGATGAATAGTTGGATGGATGGATGGATGTATGGATGAAACGAATTGAATTGAATTGCATATTCAGCAGAGAAAAGTTGATGGTTGCAGTATTCTTGACCTCTCTCCCTGCTCCCTTGGTATTGGTGTGAGCCCTTAGCTCTCTCAAATAGCCTTTTGACTTTTGTATGCAATTGAATTGAATGTTTGCTTGGTAAGACCAAAATACACACTCTCTCTCACACACACACACACACACACACACTTTCACAGTAACCTTTCTATGCAGTCAGATATTCCAACACATTTCTTACACCATGAATGGGTGTGTCAAGACAGACATAGTACATGGTATGCACTCGTTTGTGTAAGCATGCATGTGTGTGCATGTTAGTTCATATGTATAAAATAATAATAACGATATATAATTCATTTATTGACTGAACGGACTGAAAGTTGCAGTTATAGGAGGGCCTTTTCATACTCGACCCCAAAGCATGGCGAGATATTCATTATATCCTACACCACTACTGTGGTACAGGGTATTACAGGTAGAGAGCGGAAATATATGCACTTTTACCAAAACCCATTTTACCCCATTTCAACCAAATCAAGGGAAAATTCAGGCTTCTAGGGCCTTAAGAAGTCAAATCCGGGCATCGGTTTGTATGTGGGCTAACGCTCCTAGGGCCTTAAGAAGTCAAATCCGGGCATCGGTTTATATGGGGGCTATATCAATTTAAAGACCGACTACGACCATATTTGTCATGGATGCTGGAAGTCATCACACAAGTCATTGTTCAAAAGTTTAGCTAAGTCGGATGAAAATTGAGGCTTCTATGGGCTCAAGAATTTTAATCCAGTGATCGGCTTATATGGGGGCTATATAGAAATCTGAAGCGATATGACCCATTTGCTATCCCCAACGACCTACATCGAGACCAGTACTGGCCTATGGAGCAATGGTATGGTGGGAGGCCATAGGAAAGAGGACGCATGCGAAGGAGTTTGAGGAGGCTCAAAGACTGGCCTGCATCGGGATCACAGTGGCGCTGAGATCCACACCGCAGGCAGGCCTGGAGGCGATGGGCTGGATATACAGCCCATTGGTGCCTAGTCGTGGAACTGCGCCGCCAGGGTGGCGCTTAGGTAGAGAGAGGTCGGCATGCTGAAGGAAGATGGTGATGCGGCCACAGTTTGATTCTGGATGTTATGGATACGGCGGATAGACTGAGGAGGATCTCCGACTACCTGGCACCAGTGTCGACTTGAATGAGGGCATTTGCGATTTGGTTTTCTGAGAGGGATGGGACCTCGATCTACACAAGGGATGAGACCTCGATCTACAAAGATGGCTCCAAGAGGGAGTCAGGGATTGGATTGGGGGGTCTACTCTGATGCACTCAATATATGTGTGCACGCTGAGATCCACACCGCAGGCAGGCCTGGAGGCGATGGGCTGGATATACAGCCCATTGGTGCCTAGTTTTGGAACTGCGCCGCCAGGGTGGCGCTTAGGTAGAGAGAGGTCGGCATGCTGAAGGAAGATGGTGATGCGGCCACAGTTCGATTCTGGATGTTATGGATACGGCGGATAGACTGAGGAGGATCTCCGACTACCTGGCACCAGTGCCGATTGGAGTGAGGGCATTTGCGATTTGTTTTCCTGAGAGGGATGGGACCTCGATCTACACAGATGGCTCCAAGATGGAGTCAGGGATTGGATAGGGGGTCTACTGTGATGCACTCAATATAAGTGAGCACGCTGAGTGCCGCTAAGATCCACAGTTCGATTCTGGATGTTATGGACTGAGGAGGATCTCCGACTACCTGGCACCAGTGTCGACTGGAGTGAGGGTATTTGCGATTCGTTTTCCTGAGAGGGATGAGACCTCGATCTACACAAGGGATGAGACCTCGATCTACACAGATGGCTCCAAGAGGGTGTCAGGGATTGGATTGGGGGGTCTACTCTGATGCACTCAATATAAGTGTGCACGCTGAGTGGCGCTGAAATATACAGCCCATTGGTGCCTAGTTTTGGAACTGCGCCGCCAGGGTGGCGCTTAGGTAGAGAGAGGTCGGCATGCTGAAGGAAGATGGTGATGCGGCCACAGTTCGATTCTGGATGTTATGGATACGGCGGATAGACTGAGGAGGATCTCCGACTACCTGGCACCAGTGCCGATTGGAGTGAGGGCATTTGCGATTCGTTTTACTGAGAGGGATGGGACCTCGATCTACACAAGGGATGAGACTTCGATCTACACAGATGGCTCCAAGATGGAGTCAGAGATCGAATTGGGGGTCTACTCTGATGCACTCTAGATCAGTGTTTCTCTGAGACTGCCGGACGAGTGTACGGTCTCTCAGGCAGAGGTCTGTGCCATTGCAGTAGCCGCAAGAGAAATTCTGGCAAGGGGTTAATGTCGAGGGGCGGTAACTCAGAATTTATGTGGATGGCATGGTGGCGCTCAAGACCTTAGGGTCGAGGATGGTGAGCTCGAGATGCGTGGCGGTCAGCTTAGAATCCCTGGATAGGCTCCGGGCCCACCATGTGACGCTGACATGGGTTTCTGGGCATGAGGGGATGATAGGAAATGAGAGGGCAGATGAGTGCGCCAGGAGGGTTTTGTCTGAGCCGGGCGGACCCGCCATCGGTCTTGCCTACTTGCCATTTGTCAAGCTACTGAACACAGTTGATGGGATGGACAGGGCGGCGTCGGTAGCGAGGTGGGACACGGTATATGGACTGCAAGGCGCTATGGCCGTTCATCGACCGGAAGAGGACGAGGAAGCTGCTGACGTTCGATAAGAAGTCGATGAGTTCTTTGACAAGGGTCATAACCGGAAACTGTGCCATAGGCCGCATGCCGGCGAGCATGGGGATACCGCACAATGACGTAGGTAGGTCCGAGATTGCGCAGGGAAGGGCGATTCTTCACCTGCTGCTCGGGTTTATCCAATCCTCCTGCTGTCTTCTTATACCCACCACCGAACGATGGGGGTATATTCATTTTGTCATTCCGTTTGCAACACATTGAAATATCCCACCCCATAAGGTATATATATTCTTGATCATCTTAAAAATCTAAGACCATCTAGACATGTCCGTCCGTCTGTCTGTCCGTCTGTCTGTTGAAATCACGCTACAGTCTTGAAAAATAAAGATAGTGAGCTAAAACTTTACATAGTTTCTCTTTTTGTCTATAAGCAGGTTAAGTTCGAAGATGGGCTATATCGGACAATATCTTGATATAGCCCCCATATAGACCGATTCTCCGATTTAGGGGTCTTAGGCCCATAAAAGCCACATTTATTATCCGATTTTGCTGAAATTTGGGACAGTGAGTTGTGTTGGGCCTCTTGACATCCTTGTTCAATACGGCCCAGATTTCGACTCAGGTGCCATATATACCATCTCCCGATTTGAGATCTTGGTCCCTTAAAAGGCGCATTTATTAACCGATTTTGCTAAAATCAGGTCTAATGAAATGCGTTAGGCCTCCTAAAATTCGTATCGAGTATGGCTGAGATCGGTCTATATGTCGATTTATCTGCCATATAGACCGATGTGTCAATTTAAGATCTTGGACCCACAACAGGCGTATTTATTGTCTGATTTCGCTGAAATTTGGTATAGCGAATTGTGTTTGGCTTCTCGACATCCCTGTTCAATACGGCTCATATACTTTTTGGATGTAGCTACCATATATACTGATCTCAGGATTTAAGGTTTTGGCCCCTTAAAAGGTTAATTTATTAACGGTTTTACTGAAATTTAGCACAATGAGCTTTGTTCGCAGCATACAGTGGATATAGCTGCCATATGTACAGATCTCCCCATTTGATTTCTTTGGACAATAAAAGCACCTTTATTACTCGAATTCGCAGAAATTTGATGCTGTGGGCTGTATTAGGCTCTACGACATTCTATTCTTCCGAAATATGGCCTAGATTGTACCATATATGGACATGACTGCTTAAAAGGCTGGGGCCCAACAAATGCTTAATTATTGTCCGATTAAGCATAGTAAGCCGGACGGAGACCAGAGTAGCGCAGAGTTTAGCATATCCGCCCATGACGTCTGGGTACTCCTGGCTAGAACGTCAATAACTTTTCAGCACCGCTTATCCCCTCCTAATGCTTGCGATATTTCTGAGGTACGATGCAATGGAAATACTTCTCTCCAAAGAGGTGTCGCACTGTGGCATGACGTTCGGACTCGATTATAAAAAGGAGGCCACTTAACATTAAGCTTAAACTTGAATCGCACAACACTCATTGATAAGTGAGAAGTTTGGAATGCTCTTGGGAAAATTTGCATTTGAACTGTGTTAGCCCCCTACACATAGGTAGGGAGTATGGTCAAGGTTGGCTTATATTTGAATATAGCTGTCCCTATTAGGCTTCGTGTCCTCATTACTGGGCGTACTTGGAAAAGTGAGGTAAGTTGGACCCTTGACGATCCATGTCGAACTTGTTCTGCATCAGTCTATATTTAGATGTATCTACCATTTAGATCTTCTCATCTAAGATTTCGCTGAAATGTAAAAAAGTGAAATTGTAAACCAATTTTTCTAAATTTATTTGATTAGACAGTATAAAATTCACTGAGAAGTGGGTCAAGAGATGGGCGAAAGCAGAAGGAAATGTAAGTTGCCGGAATCTAGTTTCTTATCTTTGGGCAAAAGTCACTCTCCAACTGTGACTTTGGGTATTTGGGGCACCTTAATCAATTTAACAAAGGTGTTGATGAAGATACATGGGGTATCAGAAATCATGATCCACTAGTCAGTCAAAGAGTTTTGAAGTCACTCTCTAACTGAGTCTGAGGAAGTCACTCTCAAACTGAGTCTTTGGGTATGTAGGGCACCTTAATCAATTTGGCAATGGTGTTGATGAAGATACATGGTGTATCAGAAATCATGATCCACTAGCTAGTCAAAGAGTTTTGAAGTCACTCTCTAACTGAGTCTAAGGAAGTCACTCTCCAACTGAGTCTTTGGGTATATGGGGCACCTTAATCAATTTGACAAAGGTATTGATGAAGATACATGGTGTATCAGAAATCATGATCCACTAGCCAGTCAAAGAGTTTTGAAATCACTCTCTAACTGAGTCTAAGGAAGTCACTCTCCAACTAAGTCTTTGGGTAAGTGGGGCACCTTATTCAATTTGACAAAGGTGTTGATGAAGAAACATGGCGTGTCAGAAATCATGATCCACTAGCCAGTCAAAAAGTTTTGAATAATAACACACTCTTAGGTCAACTTTTGTTAGTTCTTCTGCTATACTATTCTTTGAATAGAAAGCATTGAATATGATCTCGAGCTGGAAGATGCATGAAAATTCACGAAAGATTCCGAGTATAGTCAATTTTTAAACGCAACCTACCTTTGACCCGAAAATTTTGTATCAAGTTTCAACTCAATATCAAGCACTACATGTAGAGCCCGACAACTTTTTCGCTTACCGAATACAGAGCCTCATGTATGGGGCCTAACCTTTTTTTTGATCCTGAAATGCTCGTATCTGTATCTCATTTTGTGAGCAGCATTCTGCAAGTGTCTATAGTAATGACAGCAAAACGATTTGATTTCTTTCTCAAGTATAAAATGTACGAACATTTTTGCTCATAAGCGGTTTTTGTGGTTAACTGGGGAGGCTGCATCAAAAGAAAGTTGTTAGAGCAAAATTTTATAATATAGAAAACTTTCCTTTTCTGCACCACAAAAGACACAAAAACTACGTAAATTACAGCGGAAATGTGTGATGTTGCAATTTTTTCTCTCCCCTCCCTGTCTCCTTCTAACGAGCAAGCGAGTTCGAGAAGGATTCACAAATTTTCGAGATATTTTTCTTTGGAAATTCGCCATCGTTGTGGTCAATTTAGGATTTCGAAATCGACTCAATAAGAATTTCTGTGTCTGTAATGAGTCAAGTGAAATGCCAAAGAACAAGAAAGAGATGAAGATGTTGGTGCGTGATTTGGTTTCAAGTTCCCGAGCTATGAAAAACCACATGTGAAACTTTTCAGTTGTGGCTAACAAATTGGATGTGTGTGTGAAAGAAATTTAAAAATTGAAATTGTGATGGCAGGCTAGAAGAGGAAATGATTTGGGCTTTAGTTTTTGAAAGGAAACCGTATAAATTTATTAAAGCTAGAAGAATTAAATAGATTAGTTTGTTAATATATGATAAACATATAACATTTTCTAAAAAATTATGTTCCGTAAGGTTTTTATGTTAAATAAAATTTGCAATTTCGTTAAAAATTCTGACAAAACTTGACTTTTGGATCTCGAAACATTTTATATTGTCCCAAAATTGAACAAGCCACTGTTGTGTATGTTTATTAGACCACTCAATGACAGTGCCAGATTTGGTCCAAATCGGACTACACCTCTGGGTGCACACAGTTTGCATTTTACACCAGACTATGACGATTTTGACAATCATAAAATGGCTGTATCTCCTAAACTATGCGTCCTAGAGGGAAACGGGCCTTAATTCGTGACTCCATCTAAAAATCCATTAAAAATTGAAATTTCACTTGGAAAACTTAAAATGGCTGTATCTCCTAAACAAAGCGTACTTGAAGGAAACGGGCCTTAATGCGTAACGCCATCTAAAAATCCATTAAAAATTGAAATTTCACTTGGAAAACTTAAAATGGCTGTATCTCCTAAACTATGCGTCCTACAGCAAAACTAAGGTTAATTCGTGATCACTTCCAAAAATTCCATATTTTTAGTTGGAAAACTTACAATGACCATATCTCCTAAACTAAGCGTCCTACAGCAAAACTAAGGTTAGTTCGTGATCACTTCTAAAAATTCGAATTTTTCAGATGGAAAACTTAAAATGGTCATATCTCCTAAACTAAGCGTCCTACAGCAAAACTAAGGTTAGTTCGTGAACACTTCTAAAAATTCGAAATTTTCAGATGGAAAACTTAAAATGGTGATATCTCCTAAACTAAGCGTCCTACAGCAAGACTAAGGTTAATTCGTGATCACTTCCAAAAATTCAAAATTTCAGTTGGAAAACTTAAAACGGCCATATCTCCTAAACTAAGCGTCCTACAGCAAAACTAAGTTTAGTTCGTGAACACTTCTAAAAATTCGAAATTTTCAGATGGAAAACTTAAATGGCATATATACTAAACTAAGCGTCTACAGCAAAACTAAGGTTAATTCGTGATCAGTTCCAAAAATTCAAAATTTTCAGTTGGAAAACTTAAAACGGCCATATCTCCTAAACTAAGAGTCCTACAGCAAAACTAAGGTTAATTCGTGATCACTTCCAAAAATTCGAAATTTTCAGTTGAAAACTAAAATGGTGATATCTCCTAAACTAAGCGTCCTACAGCAAAACTAAGGTTAATTTGTGATCACTTTCAAAAATTCGAAGTTGAGTCCTAGAGGAAAACGGGCCTCCATCTAAAAATCCATTAAAAATCGAAATTTCACTTGGAAAACTTAAAATGGCTGTATCTCCTAAACTATGCGTCCTAGAGGGAAACGGGCCTTAATTCGTGACTCCATCTAAAAATCCATTAAAAATCAAAATTTCACTTGGAAAATTTCAAATGGCTGTATCTCTTAAACTATACGTCCTAGAGAGAAACGGGCCTTATTTAGAATTTTATGGAAAATCCATTTTGTTTCTTAAACCGTTGGCATTCCACACAGCTAGTCTTAAGTTTAAATGCATAATTTGAAGGTGTTGGTTAGTTAAATTTGTTCATTAAACAATGATTCAATAATTTTCATAACATGTTATCTTTTCTTTTAAGTTTGTGCATATGATTGTAAGTTTTGGTGCTGCTTCTCTCCGTTTCAGACAACTTGTTGTTGAATGGCTACGGCCACATTTTACGCATGTATATGGACGTTTGCAGTAACTTTAGTGTACCCAAACTCTTGGCAGAACTAACACCGAGCGTTATTATTTGTCAATAGGGTTGCTTTAATATCATCGATGTACAACTAGCTTTTGACAAAGTTTGGCACAAAGAACTGCCCTACAAATTAAACTACTCCCAGCTCAATTTAATTTTTTTTCAATCATCTAAACCTAAATATCTAAATGAAAGAAGCTTCTATGAAAACGTTGGTAGCACACATTCAGGAATATGTAAAATAGCGGCTGGGATACCCCAGGGATGTGCTTTAAGTTCTGTATTGTACACGATTTTTATACCCACCACCGAAGGATGGGGGTATATTAATTTTGTCATTCCGTTTGGAACACATCGAAATATCCATTTCCGACCCTATAAAGTAAATATATTCTTGATCAGCGTAAAATCTATGACCATCTGTCTGTCCACCCGTCTGGCCGCCCGTCTGTCTGTCCGTCTGTCTGCCACAGTCTTTAAAAATAGAAATACTGACCTGGAACTTCGCACAGAATCTTTTTTTGTCCATAAGCAGGTTAATTTCGAAGATGGGCTATATCGGACTATATCTTGATATAGCCCCCATGTAGACCGATCCTCCGATTTAGGGTCTTAGGCCCATAAAAGCCACATTTATTATCCGATTTGGCTGAAATTTGGGCCAGTGAGTTGTGTTAGGCCCTTTGACATCCTTCGTCAATTTTGCTGAAATTTGGGGCAGTCGGTTGTCTTAGGCCATTCGATATATTTCTTTGATTTGGCTTTGATCGGTTCAGATTTAGATATAGCTGCCATATAGACCGATCCCCCGATTTAGGGTCTGAGGCCCATAAAAGCCACATTTATCATTCGATTTTGCTGAAATTTGGGGCAGTCGGTGTTCTTAGGGCCTTCGATATATTTCCTCAATTTGGCCTTGATCGGTTCAGATTTAGATATAGCTGCCATATAGGCCGATCTCTCGATTTAATGCTTTGGACCCATAAAAGGCGCATTTATTGTCCGATGTCGCCGAAATTTGGGAAGTTGAGTTAAGTTAAGTCCGTTGACATACTTCTGCAATATGGCACAGATCGGTGCAGATTTGGATATAGCTGCCATATAGACCGATCCTCTGATTAAGGGTCATAGGCCCATAAAAGCGGCATTTACTATCCGATTTTGCTGAATTTTGGGACAGTAAGTTATCTTAGGGCTCTCGATATCTTTCTTCAATTTGGCTTTGATCGGATCAGATTTGGATGTAGCTGCCATATAGACCGATCTCTCGGCTTTAGGTTTTGGGGCCATACAAAGCGTATTTATTGTCCGATGTCGCCGCAATTTGGGACAGTGAGTGAGGTCAAGCCCCTCAACATACTTCTGCAATATGGCTCAGATCGGTCTAGATTTTGATATGGCTGCCATATAGACCGACCTCTCGATGTAAGGTTTTGGTTCCATAAAAGGCTTATTTATTGTCAGATTTCGCCGAAATTTGGAACAATGACTTGTGTTAGGCTCTTCGACATTTTTCTGTAAATTGACACAAATCGGTCCAGATTAGGATATATCTGCCATATAGACCGATATCTCCATTTAAAGTATTGGCCCCATAAAAGTCGCATTTATAATCGGATTTCAATGAAATTTGACACAGTGGCTAATGTTAGGCTTTTGGACATCCGTGTCGTATATGGTTCAGATCGGTTTATTTTTAGATATAGCTTCTAAAAAGACCAATATTTGGTTATACACAATTGACATTGACTTGTACTTATTAGTGTTTGGTCTAAATCGGAATATATTTCGATATAACTGCTGTGGGACATAAGGCATGCAATTTGCACTGGATTTTAATGAAAGGTGGCTTACATATATACCCGAGGTGGTGGGTAACCAAAGTTCGGCCCGGCCAAACTTAATGCCCTTTTACTGGTTTTCTTTCCGGAAGCCATCCCATCAAAGTCTCTTATTTTGTGTCCATTACTGTAAATGCCACCTTGATTTGTATTAGATTTGTAAAGATTTCTAATACCGTTTGTAACATAAATTGCTAATACTAGATATTGGCTAAATTTCATTAATAAAAATAAAATCCCTTTTTATATAAATGTCATTTGCCGTTTGCTGACTCCTCCCTCTCTTCGCCTAATGCTGTAACGTTCTAAAATTAATCCAATTTTCAATAATGGTTTTCAAATAATATTTCGATTATAAAGAAATCATTGAGATCTTAATAAGATTGCCAAAGAAAAAAGAAAGGAAAAGATTTAAAGGTGGTGAGGTTGGGGCAGTAGAAGAGGGAGAGAGAGCGAGAGAGAGAAAAATAAGCACCCAACAATAAATGAAGGCAAGTAACTTCCGTAATTACGGATTTTCCTTTTTTTCTTATTATTTCCTTTATCTTTTAATATCCGGTTGCCACAAAGACTCACACACGCCCACACTGGCATTGGCAATTTCTAAACATGAATGTACACATATGCGTGTGTGTGTGTGCCTGTATGTGTGGTTGAAGACAACATGTATGCCTGTGCCTGGTCGTTGGCAAAGTCATGTCCTATTTAGTGTATTCGTTCATGTACTGCAGGCTTTACAAAGTTATCCTATTAGAAACGGATGAAACCGACGACGAAGATATCGAAGAAATATGTATGGCAAGAAAAAACAAAGCCCCGAAAGGGCAAGGGAGATGAGCAAATGTAAGGCATTTGGGAGTGGAAAAAAAAAAATAAACGATTTACAACTCATGACTTGTCAACCAATAATCTGTTTCTCCTAACACTAAAGATGCCATAAAGTTGATTGAAAAATAATTGAGAATTGCCAAGCGAAATGCGAGGAATCATCTGCAGTTAGGACAGGAAGTTTGCAAAAAGAAATCCACATTAAATGTACACCACCTTCATTTAGAGATTCTCATTTTGGTAGCACAGTGATGCGAATCCGAAAAAATACAAAAGAAATATCATCTTACATTGCAAGTAAACAAAGAAAAGCTTTGTAAGTTTGTCTAGGCAGGATCTAAAACACACTCCTCCAAGAATTGGCAAGTTGTTTAAACGATTTCAATGTATAAACCAAACCTCCTAAAAAAAGGTGATTTGGATGTCATAAATGGTGGTCACCGTGGCGCAGAGGTAAGCATGTTCACATTTGACGCTGAACGCATTCGTTCAGCGTCCACATTTGACGCTGAACGAATCGGAAAACAAGTAAAAAGGCGTTAAGTCCGGCCGGGCCGAACTTTGGATACCCACCACCTCGGGTATATATGTAAACCAACTTTCATCAAAAATCGGTGAAAATTTCATACCTTATACTCATATACCCCATACCGATCTGAACTATATACGTCACGGATTTCGAAAAGCCGAACATAAGTCACTGTGTCAAATTTCAGTGAAATCGGATTATAAATGCGCCTTTTATGGGGCCAAGACATTAAATCGAGATATCGGTCTACATGGCAGCTATATCCAAATCTGGACCGATTTGGGCCAAGTTGCATAAACATGTCGAAAAGCCTAACACTAAGCACTGTCCCAAATTTCGGCGCAATCGGACAATAAATGCCTCTTTTATGGGCCCTAAAGCTTAAATCGAGATATCGGTCTACATGGCAGCTATATCCAAATCTGGACCGATTTGAGCCAAGTTGCATAAACATGTCGAAGAGCCTAACACTAAGCACTGTCACAAATTTCGGCGAAATCGGACAATAAATGCCTCTTTTATGGGACCTAAACCTTAAATCCAGAGATCGGTCTACATGACAGCTATATTCAAATCTGGAGCGATCTGGGCAAAATTGAAGAAGGACATCGAAGAGCCTAACCAAACTCACTGTCTCAAATTTCAGCAAGATCGGACAATAAATGCGTCTTTTATGGCCCCAAAACCTAAAACCTAGATATCGGTCTATATGGCAGCTATATCGAAATCTGGACCGATCAGTGCGATATTGCAGAAGTATATCAAGGGGCTTAACTTAACTCACTGTTCCAAATTTCGGCGACATCGGGCAATAAATGAGCATTTTATGGGCCCAAAGCCATAAATCAAGAAATCGGTCTATATGGCAGCTATATCCAAATTTGAACCGATCTAGACCAAATTGAAGAAATATATCAAAGGGCCTAACACAACTCACTGTCCCAAATTTCAGCAAAACCGGATAATGAATGTGGCTATTATGGGCCTTACACCATAAATCGGAGGATCGATCTATATGGCAGCTATATCCAAATCTGGACCGATCTGAGCCAAATTAACGAGGGATGTCGATGGGCCTTACACAATTCACTATCCCGATTTTCATCAAAATCGGATAATAAATGTGGCTTTTGTGGGTCTAAGACCCTACACCGGAGGGTCGGTCTCTATGGCAGCTATATCCTAATCTGAACCGATCTGCACCAAATTAAAGAAACATGTCAAAGGGCCCAAGACAACTCACTTTCCCAAATTTCAGCGAAATCGGACCATATATGTGGCTTTTATGGGCCTTAGACCCTAAATCGGAGGATCGGTCTATATGGCTGCTTTATCCAAATCTGGACCGATCTGAGCCAAATTGACGAAGGATGTCGAGGGGTCTAACACAACTCACTGTCCCAAATTTCATCAAAATCGGATAGTAAACGTGGCTTTTATGGGCCTAAGACCCTAAATCGGCGGATCGGTCTATATGGGGGCTATATGAAGATATAGTCCGATGTAGCCCATCTTCGAACGTGACCAGCTTATGGACAAAAAAGGAACCTGTGCAAAATTTCAGCTCAATATCTCTATTTTTAAAGACTGTAGCGTGATTTCAACAGACAGACGGACAGACGGACAGACGGACGGACATGTCTAGATCGTCTTAGATTTTTATGCTGATCAAGAATATATATACTTTTTAGGGTCGGAAATGAATATTTCGATGTGTTGCAAACGGAATGACAAAATGAATATACCCCATCCTTCGGTGGTGGGTATAAAAACGGCAGAAACGATTTTCTCGAAATTTTCGGAAGGGGAACGGACCCTCCCCCTTATGCCAAAAACACAACTCAAAATCAAAAGTGGACCGATCGGGACAATGTCGATATCAAATGAAAGGTATTGGAGAGTAGAATACTAATATGGTATTTAATTTTGAGTCCAAGTACCCATCGGGCCCCCCAACCCCAAAACTCCCCCAAACAGACATATTGAATGTTCATTTCAATATGGGGCTCAAATGAAAGGTATTCGGGAGTAGATTTCGAATGTGGCCTACAAAATCAGATTGAAGTATAGGGGGTCACGCCACCTCTCAAAAATGAACCTATTTTCTTAAAAGTTTCATAGACTGTGCACATTTGTCTGGAAGCCAACATAGGCTATATAATTTTTTGATATCGTTTGGAGGCGGATCCTCCCCCTTACCCCAAAAACGCCACCCATATCCGAAAGTGGTCCGATGGGCACAATAAGTGTATCATATAAAAGGTATTGGGGACCAGAAAACGAATATGGTATTAAAATTTGGGTTCGAGTACCTAGTGGGCCCCCCTCCCCCAGCCCTAAAACTCCTCCAAACAGATAAATTCGAAGTTCATGTCAATATGGGACTCAAATGAAAAGTATTAGGCAGTAGATTACAAATATGGCATAAAATTTTAGGTCCAAGTGATGGGAGGTCGCCCACCCCCAAATACCCCAAAATTGGCATATTAGCCGACCATGGCTATATGGGACTCAAATGAAAGAGATTAGGGAGTAGATTACGAATATGACATTAAAATTTGCGTTCAAGTCTAGGTGGCGCTTATCCTCCTAAAGCTACGTCAAATGGGTTATTGAAAGGTATTTGAGAATAGAAAACTAATTTGATATCCAATTTTAGAGCCAAGTGTTTTGGGGTACGCCCTAAATCACCCCCTAATCTGAACTTCATTTCCGCTGGGAATAAAGAACGAATTTGATATCTATTTTCAGTGCAAAGTGCCGGTGACCGCCCCAGACCCAGAACACCCTCCAAACGGTTTATATTGGGTTGCCCAAAAAGTAATTGCGGATTTTTTAAAAGAAAGTGAATGTTTTTTTAATAAAACTTAGAATGAACTTTAATCAAATATCCTTTTTTTACACTTTTTTTCTAAAGCAAGCTAAAAGTAACAGCTGATAACTGACAGAAGAAAGAATGCAATTACAGAGTCACAAGCTGTGAAAAAATTTGTCAACGCCGACTATATGAAAAATCCGCAATTACTTTTTGGGCAACCCAATATATACCGCCCCTGGCAATATGGGGCTCAAATGCTAGAGATTTGGAAGTGCAGCACGAATTTGACATCCACATTTGAGTCGAAATGTCAGAGGTGCCATCCCTTCCCTAATGAGAACATTATCACCAGGAACCGAGAAGGGGCAAATTCTCACACATCAATGAGTGCTTTCCGGTTCAAGTTTAAACTCAATGATAAGGGACCTTTTTTTATAGCCAAGTCCGAACGGCGTCCCGCAGTGCGGCACCTTATTGAGGAAAAATTTTTTAAATGACCATGCATGGCATTGTACCTCGCAAAAGTCGCCAAAGGGGGGGATAAACACCGCTGTGTCCGATGTTCTCGCCAGGATTCGAACGCGTTCAATGTCATAGGCTACAATGGCACGAATTCGATATGCGCATTCAGGGTGAAGTGTCCCCACCCTAAAAAGATAATTAAGAGTTAAAGAAGGCGCAGCGGAGCGGGACCCCTTCGGCTAGTAAGTTATACATACGGAATTTCGAAATGTGTGCTCTCCTCTCACTAAGGTAAGCAGAAAATCAATTGAAATTTGTTTTAAGTAATTTTGAAATATTCAATTTTCGTTTAAGACCATTGTGCAAAGTTCTCATATTTCCCACTGAAATTCTTTTAAGAAATGCTATGCTCCGTTTCCGCAACTTTTCAACTCTAATGCCCGACATTTAAAAGCAACTTCTGTAAATAAATGACTGAAGCTGTTTGCCGCCATTCGCTTGCTCCCACACACACACACACACTTTCGAACACTACTCACCTGTACAAGATAATCCCTTAACAATCAAAAGGAAACTACCATTGTCAATTTTATATGACAAGGGTATGTGCGAGTGTACTTATGGTGCGTTTTCCTTTGCCAAAGATAGCTTTTAAGCCATCGTCTGTCACATTGTAAGTCAAAGTGTCTGCCAGACACTGTCAAAGGATTTCGTGGAGCATTTGCTTTTATTACGTTTACTTAGTATTATGGTAGTTTTCCAAATAAACCTAAAGCGAATGAATATTTGTGTGTGTGTGTGTAAATGCGTGTGTGAGCAAAGGTGTGAGAGAGTTTGTGTAAGTTAAGGTGTTAGCATTGTCAAAACTTATTTACTCAAGCCTTGGCTCATCTACTGCCACCCACACATACATGCATATATCCACACACTCATATACTGCTCAATGATCGTCGACTATTACAATGAAATTAGAGTTACCAATTTAGAAATAAAAGAATGTATTAGAGGCGAATTATTCGACATATATAAAAAAGGAATTTGTGTTAGTTTGTGGGTTTGTAAATTTGTTTGTTCCGGCTAAACCGGTTTCTTTCAAATTTTCACAGATTGTGGGGAGTGGTCCGGAAGAAGCAATAGGCTTTATAATTTTTTGGTATGTCAAGGGGGGCGGACCCTTCCCTTACGCAAAAAGTACCAAAAAAAAAAAAATAAAAGTGGACTGATCGGGGCAATATGTAACTCAAATGAAAGGTATTCGGGAGTAGAATACAAATTTGATGTCAAAATTTGGGTCCAAATACCTAGGGGGATGCCCCGACCCCCAAAACCCTTTCAAATAGACATATAGGTCGGGAGAGTATCGGGAGTAGATTACGAATATGGCCAGGAAGGAGGAATATGCTATATAATCTGTTGTTTTTGGAAGGGGCGGACCCTCCCCATTACCCCAAAAAACACCACCCAAAATCAAGGTTGAACGAGCGGGACAATATGGGTATCAAATGAAAGGTATTGGAGAGTAGAATGCAAATATGTTATTAAAAATTGGGTCCAAGGAACCCAGTGAACACTACAATCCCAAAAGTTCCCCTAAAAACATATTAGATGTTCATATCAATATGCGACACAAACAAAAGGTATTCGAGAGAAGATTACGAATATGACATAAACAAGTAAAAATGCGTTAAGTTCGGTCGGGCCGAACTTTGTATACCCACCACCTCGGGTATATATGTAAACTACCTTTCGTCAAAATCCGGTGAAAAATGCATACCTTATGTCCCATAGCAGTTATATCGAAATATGTTCCGATTTGGACCAAATACTAATAAGTACAAGTCATTGTTCAACTGTGTATAACAAAATATTGATCTTTTCAGTAGCTATATCTAAAAATAAACCGATCTGAACCTTATACGACACGGATGTCGAAAAGCCTA
Source organism: Stomoxys calcitrans (assembly GCF_963082655.1). NCBI lineage: Eukaryota > Metazoa > Arthropoda > Insecta > Diptera > Muscidae > Stomoxys > Stomoxys calcitrans. The sequence continues at coordinate 256,657,633 of NC_081552.1, read as the reverse complement.
ACATAAGTCACTGTGTCAAATTTCAGTGAAATTGGATTATAAATGCGCCTTTATGGGCCCAAAGCCCTAAATCGGAGGATCGGTCTATATGGCAACTATATCCAAATCTGGGCCGATCTGATTCAAATTGAAGAAGAATGGAAGGGCTTAACTTTAACTTAATTTCGGCGAAATCGCATAATAAATGCGCCTTTTAATGGCCTAAGACCTTAAAACGGAGGATCAGTTTATATGGCAGCTATATCCAAATCTCAACCGATCTGGGCCAATTTGATGAATGATGTCGAAGGGTCTAAGACAACTCACTGTCTCAAATTTCATCGACATCGGACAATAAATGCGCCTTATATGACCCACAAACCTAAAACCGAGAGATCGGTCTATATGGCAGCTATATCAAAATCTGGACGTATCTGTGCCATATTGCAGAAGTATGTCAAGGGGCTTAATTTAACTCACTGTCCCAAAGTTCGGCGACATCGGACAATAAATGCGCCTTTTATGGGTCCGAACCCCTAAATCGAGAGATCGGTCTATATGGCAGTTATATCCAAATCTGAACCGATCAGGGTCAAATTGAAGAAAGATGTCGAAGGGTCTGAGAGAACTCACAGGCACAAATTTCAGCAAAATCGTATAACAAATGAGGCTTTTATGGGCCTAAGACCTTAAATCGGAGGATCGGTCTATATGGCAGTTATATCCAAATCTGGGCTGATCTGCTCCAAATTGACGAAGGATGTCGAAGGGCCTAACACAACCCACTATCCCAAATTTCAGCGAAATTGGATAATAAATGTGGCTTTTATGGGCCTAAGGCTCTAAGTCGGAGGATCGGTCTATATGGCAACTATAACCAAATCTGCACCGATCTGGACTAAATTAACGAAGGATGTTGAAAGGCCTAACAAAACTCACTGTTCCAAATTACAGCAAAATCCGGTAATAAATGTGGCTTTTATGGGCCTAAGACCTTTAATCGGACGATCGGTATATATGGCAGCTATATCTAAATCTGAACCGATCTGGGCTAAGTTGTCGAAGGATGTCGAAGGGCTTAACACAACTCACTGTCCCAAATTTCAGCAAAATGGGATTATAAATGTGGATTTTATGGGCCTAAGACCCCAAATCGGCGGATCGGTCTATATGGCAGCTATATCCAAATCTGAACCAATCTGAGCGAAACTTAGTGAGAATGTCGAAGGGCCCAACATAACTCTCTGTCCCAAGTTTCATCAACATCGGATAATAGATCTGGCTTTTATGAGCCCAAGACCCAAAATCGGAGAATCGGTCTATATGGCAGCTCTCAAATCTGCACGGATCTGGGCCAAATTAACGAAGAATGATGAAAGGCCTAACACAACTCACTGTTTCAAATTACAGCAAAATCCGATAATAAATGTGGCTTTTATGGGCCTGAGACCCTAAATCGGCGGATCGGTCTATATGGGGGCTATATCAAGATATAGTCCGATATAGCCCATCTTAGAACTTGACCTGCTTATGGACAAGAAAGGAATCTGTGCAAAGTTTCAGCTCTATATCTCTATTTTTAAAGACTGTAGCGTGATTTCAACAAACAGTCGGACAGACGGACGGACGGACGGATGGACAGAAGGACTTACAGAAAGCCGGACAGACGGACGGACGGACATGGCTAGATCGTCTTAGATTTTTACGCTGATCAAGGGTCTGAAATGGATATTTCGATGTGTTGCAAACGGAATGACAAAATACATATATTCCCATCCTGAGATGGTGGGTATTAAAACGAATTTAATAAATAATTTTGGAGTCAAGTGTTTGACTCCCCCTAAACCAATGGCAATATGGGGTTCATAAAATGGTTTTTTACTTTAGAGCACGATGCTAATATTTTTTCAGGACTAAGTGTCCTCACCTCACCTCAGAAAACATCCCTAAATTGGACATTCATATCTAGCGATCTTGGCAATTTGGGGCTCAAATGAAAGGTATTTGGGAGTAGGGCACGAAATTCATACCCACTTTCGGGACCACGTTTCTGGGGGGTACACACCACCCCCTTAACCAACCAACCACCACCATGGGGCACTTCCCACTACCAAAATCCATACGAGAATATCGGGCTCCAATAAAGTCCTTTAATCTAAAATAAGTCTTTAACATCCAAACTTAAATGACCATAAACCCTCCGAGCGAATTCATAGACGAATAATGACCGTATGGAATTCAGATAAAGGCATTTATACTCTAGACTGTTTCTCAAGCTATCTGCTAGTAGCTAATAAACAAGAATTTGTTTATACCAATTCTTCACAACTAACCTGCATTTGCTCCGTTTCGAAAATTTTGAGTTGATGCATCGAAGGCCACCGTAGCGCAGAGGTTAGCATGTCCGCCTATGACGCTGAACGCCTGGGTTCGAATCCCGGTGAGACCATCAGAAAACATTTTTAGCGGTGGTTTTGCCCTCCTACTGCTGGCAACATTTGTGGGGTACTATGCCATGTAAAATTTCTCTCCGAAGAGGTGTCGCACTGCGGCACGCCGTTCGGACTCGGCTATAAACTTGAGCTTAAACTTGAATGGGACTGCACTCATTGATAGGTGAGTGAGAAGTTTGCCCCTGTTCCTTAGTGGAATGTTCATGGGCAAAATTTGCAATTTATTTGCATTCTGGCAATTCTGTTTATAAGTTGCCAAGCACAAATACACATAACAATAATTGTGTAAATGTAAAGTGAAGAAGATGAAACCCATGAACAACAACAGCAAATACTACATCCAAAGAACAGCACAAAAATATCCGGCAGCTACTGCTAAGAATCAAAAGTAAAATGAAAACAGGCAAAGTCAATCCCTTAAGACATGGACCGTCACTCCTTTGTGTTCGCCTCCTTGATCCATGGATTGCTTACACCAATATGACACTTGCCGAGAAGAGAAATAGAATAGGATAGGAGCGAGAGAGAGCGAGAGAGAGAGAGAGTATGGTCGCTCCTCTGGTATTTACTTAGGATTGAAAATCCTTGTTTGTTCAATTCGTTGTATTCTGTTTGAACTATGGCCATAGTCAGATGTTTGTGTCTGCACTTTGACAAGCATACACATGCTGGTAAATATCCTTTTAAATGGTTGTTTGTGTGCCTGAATGATGGCGGTATTGCACCTTCAGCCACATAGTATACGCACAATTTCCAATGACTATAGTTTTTAGTAAGAGGTGAGAATAAAACGTATTATGGCCAACAATGGCTGTGTAATTCTACGCACACACACACACACACACACAATCACATGTATGTGAAACCAAAGACTGTGAACAATCAGAAACTTTAACAGCAGTGCATGTGTAACCCGTAGGCTATGGTTAGGCCCCAAGAGAAAACACTCTAATCGAACACTACATGCAGGAAGTATTTGGAGTAGGTATTGGAGATGAGGAAAACAGATTTGGCGTCGCCTAGGGCAAAGAGATGATGTTTTAAAAGGCTTTTCTGAAAGTTGTTTTTAAGTAATAAATTTTAGTATTATATTGCACCGTAGAGCCGAGGTTAGCATGATGCCGAACACATCAGAAAAATTTTAAGCGGTGGTTATCCACTCGTAATGCTGGCGATGTTTTTGTCATGCAAAAAAAAAAGCTTACAAATTTTTGATCAGCGTAAAAATCAAAGACGATATAGCCATGCCCGTCCGTCTGTCTGTTGAAGTCATGCTACAGTCTTTAAAAGTTGAGATATTGAGCTGAAGTTTGAGATGAACTGAGCTCTGCACCGATTCATGTTTTGTCCATATGCAGGAAGATGGGCTATATCGGACTATATCTTGATATAGACCGATCAGCCGATTTAGGGTCTTAGGCCCATAAAAGCCACATTTATTAACCGATTTTGCTGAAATTTGGGCCAATGAGTTGTGTTCGGTCCTTCGACTTCCTTCGTCAATTTGGCCCAGATGGGTGCAGATTTGGTTATAGCTGCCATAAAGACCGAACCTCCGATTTAGGGTCTTAGGCCCATAAAAGCTACATTTATTATCCGATTTTGATGAAACTTGGGACAGTGAGTTGTGTAAGGCCCTTCGACTTCCATCTTTGATTTGGCCCAGATCGGTTTAGATTTGGATATAGCTGCCATATAGACCGATTCTCCGATTTAGGGTCTTAGGTCCATACAAGCTACATTCATTATCCGATTTGGATGAAATTTGAGACATTGAGTTGACTTAGGCCCTTCGACATCCTTTGCAATTTAACCCAGATTTGGATATAGCTGTCATATAGACCGATCCTCCGATTTAGGGTTTTCGGTCCACATTTATTATCCAATTTTGCTGAAATTTGGGATAGTGAGTTGTCTTAGGCCCTTCGACATCCTTCCTTAATTTGGCTCAGATCGGTGCAGATTTGGTTATAGCTGCCATATAGACCGATCCTCAGATTTAGGGTCATAGGCCCATAAAAGCTACATTTTTTATCCGATTTTGATGAAAGTTGGGACAGTGAGTTGACTTAGGCTCTTCGACATCTGACCTAAATATGGATTAGGTCGGTCCATATTTAGATAAAGCTGTCATATAGACCCATCTCCCGATAAAGGATCTGAAGCCCATAAAGGCTTTATTTTTTAACCGATTTCGCTGAAATTTGAAACTGTAAATTAATTTTAGCCTTCTGATACCCGACCTAAATAAATTTCGGATGGGACTATATTTAGATATAGCTGTCATATAGACCGATTTGCCGATAAGGGGTCTGAAGCACTTAAAAGCTTTATTTATTACCCGATTTCGCTGAAATTTGAAAAAGTGAGGTGGTGGGTATCCAAAGTTTGACCCGGCCTAACTTAATGCCTTTTTACTTGTTTACCCCTAACTATGGCAATATTTATTCTTCTTTAAGGACTACTCCCCTACTTTCTGCCACCCTCCCTCTCATATAAAATTCATTAGTTATTTTCAAAGCATAAAATAAATGCAAGAGTAATGTCTTTACATTTATATGGACAATTTGATGTGGTGAATGTTTTTAATCTTGTGTGAGTAATAGTTAAGTGCATATGTATTTCTTTGAATTTAAATTGATAATAATGCCATGGATTATGTCATGGACTAATGCCTCATCCATTATGGCCACAAGTAAATTATGGTATTTGAATTGTAGTCTCATATTTCCTGCAGGAGTGTCTCCAAGTATGCATTGGATCCAGCGAGTATATATCACTGCAACAGATACACAAGGTAGTCATGTAGACGAGTGATAAATTACTATGGCAATAATTACTGTTACTGTAACAAGGATGCAGTTGCTCTCCTGCTTACAAACGCACTAACACTCACATCCTCCTAACTCATGCATTGATAAGTGCTCGTAAATATATATTTCAGGTAATATTTCCATAAAATGACCATTAATGTTTATCACTGAATCGGCAGATGGAATATTCGAGTTTATTAGGGTAATAAAAATTGGGAAAATATTAGACGAACATTTCGAGGTTTTTATGGGCCCAAAACCTTAAATCGAGAGATCGGTCTATATGACAGCTATAATCAAATCTGGACCGATGTGGGCAAAATTGTAGAAAGATATCGAGGGGCCTAAGACAACATACTTTCCTAGATTTCAGCAAAATCGGATAGTAAATGCGGCTCCTATAGGCCTACGACCCTAAATCGGAGGATCGGTCTATATGGCAGCTATATTCAAATCTGTACCGATCTGTGCCATATTACAGAAGTATGTCAACGTCCCAAATATCGGCGACTTCGGACAATAAATGCGCCTTTTATGGACCCAAAACCTTAAGTCGGGAGATCGGTCTATATGGCAGCTATACCCAAATCTGAACCGATCAAGGCCAAATTGAAGAAATATATCGAAGGGCCTTAGCCAACTGACTGCCAAAAATTTCTCTCATGACCTACAACATACGTGTCCAATGTGGTCTGAATCGATTTATACAGCTTCCACATAAACCAATCACCCCATTATGCTTCTTGAGCCTCCACAAGGCGCAATACTCCCAAAATCGTTCGGCAGTCTCAGAGTCATACTGATATTAAGTGCATCAGAATAGACCCCCAATTCAGTCCCTGATTCCATCTTAGAGCCATCTGTGTAGATCGAGGTCTCATCCTCCGCAAGTACAGCATTTGCCCTCTATTCGTCCATCTCAGAAAATCGAATCGCGAATGCCCTCACTTCAGTCGGAACTGGTGCCAGGTAGTCGCAGGTCCTTCTCAGTCTACTCTCCGCATCCATAAGACCTAGAATCGAAATGTGGGCACAACGATCCGACGCATGTCGAGCTCCCTCAGCCTAAGCTTGCCTGCGGTGCGGATCTCAGTGCCCCTGTGATCCCGACGATTTCCCTCGCTCGAGTTCTCTTCTCTATGGCATTCCACCACACCAGTGCTTCATAGGCCAGTACTGGCCGTGTATATCCAATGAATATATTGGGAGTTACCCTCCACTTCCTACCGAACACCCTCCTGCTGGAGTAAAAAGCGCACAGTGCCTTACGGCTTCTTTCCTCGGTGTTCCTCATCCAGGACGGTTTCGAATCGAGGACTATGCCTAGGTACTTCGCCTCCTTTGACAGCCGCAGGGTGACCCCGTCCATGGACGGGAGTCGGAACTCCGGTATCTTATATTGGGTTGCCCAAAAAGTAATTGCGGATTTTTCATATAGTCGGCGTTGACAAATTTTTTACAGCTTGTGACTCTGTAATTGCATTCTTTCTTCTGTCAGTTATCAGCTGCTAGTTTTAGCTTGCTTTAGAAAAAAAGTGTACAAAAAGTATATTTGATTAAAGTTCATTCTAAATTTTATTAAAAATGCATTTACTTTCTTTTAAAAAATCCGCAATTACTTTTTGGGCAACCAATATCTATGCGTGGATTGGTCCTCAACCCATTACTGGTAGCCCATCGCGACAACCTCCTCAGTTACCCTTCCATGATCTCGCTGAACGTCGACAGAAACCTGCCTGCAGCACGATGCCATAAGCGATAATCCTCGTGCAGTACCCACCAAAATTCATCAGGATTTCATTAATCACGAGGACCGTCCATGGGGCAGGCTAAGTTTTTCATCTTTTGGTCTAAATATATTCTCCATTCTTATATTGACTTTATATACATAATAAAGTCTTCTTGATTTCCCTAAACCTTAACTCCATTTCATTTTGCAATGCCCTAATATTTACCCATGGGAAACATTAGCCTATCGGTTGTGTTAAGAGAAATCATCGAGGACACATGTAAAATCGTACATTTTCCTTTGCGGATGTTACACTACAAAATCATTGTGTTGCATGTAAATAAAACATTTATGGCCAGGTAGGCCAACTTGTTATGTCTCCTTCGACAATGGGATATTCCTTCCGAAACATGAATGTATTCGAGTCCATGCAAATTACATACGAACAACGACGGATGTGGAGTGCCTATGATATCGATGCCATTAAGAGATTTACGGAATATTGGACATGGTAAATAAATCAAATCATCAGAGTATTATTATTGTAATACAATACAAACTCACAAAAACTTAATTAAGCCATAGGAGATTATACACATATGCATGTTTTGTTTCCCTTAAAATTTATAAAATGGACAATGAGGATGAACGAACATTAAAATGGTAAGTCCATAGTGAATTCAAGCTACGCTAAATGTATTTTCCGAAAATTGATTAATGAGATTGTTCAAAATAAAAGACTCGCAACACGATGTTAAGGGGGAAGGTAAATAGAGTCAATGTCGGAACATACCTTGGTCAGCCTCAAGTATCACTTGAATTATCTATCTAGGGCATAGAAACGCCGCACAAGCCATTCTGTCTGTGTCAGATCTAAAGAACATCGTGCATGAGTTCAAAACTTTAGATTTCTTAGGCCAGCGCCGAATCCGATAAGCTCCCGGAATAAGTTGAAAACCAGCTGGACAAAATTCGGAAGGCTACTCAGAAGAAGACTCGGAAAAGATCATTAACAATGTCCAAGCATAGAAGACATTGACGAAAATCTCAACAGGGTTACGACTGAAATTTCATCAAAATCGGATAATAAATGTGGCTTTTATGGGCCTAAGACCCTAAATCGGAGGATCGGTCGATATGGCAGCTATATCCAAATCTGGACCAACCTGAGCCAAATTGACGAAGGATATTAAAGGGCCTAAAACAACTCACTGTCCCAAAATTCAGCAAAATCGGATAGTAAAGTGGCTTTTATTGGCCTAGGACCCTAAATCGGAGGATCGGTCTATATGGGGGCTATTTCCTAATCTGGACCGATTTGGGCCAAATTAAAGAAGGATGACGAAGAGCCTAACGCAAAGCACTGACCCAAATTTCAGCAAAATCGAATAATAAATGTGGCTTTTATGGGCCTAGGACCCTTAATCGGAGCATCGGTCGATATGGCAGCTATATCCAAATCTGGACCGACCTGAGCCAAATTGACGAAGGATATTGAAGGGCCTAACACAACTCACTGCCTTAAATTTCATCAAAATCGAATAGTAAATGTGGCTTTTATGGGCCTAAGATCCTAAATCGGGGGATCGGTCTATATGGCAGCTATATCCAAATCTGGACCGATCTGAGCCAAATTGACGAAGGATGTCAAAAGACCTAACACAACTCACTGTCCCAAATTTCATCAAAATCGGATAGTAAATGTGGCCTTTATGGGCATAAGACCCTAAATCGGAGGATGGGTCTACATGGCAGCTATATCCAAATCTGAACCGAAATGGGCCAAATGGAAGAAGTATGTCGAAGGACCTTTTATAAGTCACTGTCCCAAATTTCAGCAAACTCGGATAATAAATGTGGCTTTTATGAGCCTAAAACCCTAAATTGGAGGATCGGTCTATATGGCAGCTATATCCAAATCTGGACCAATCTGGGTCAAATTGACGAAAGATGTCGAAGGGCCTAACACAACTCACTGTCCCAAATTTAAGCGAAAAAGGATAATAAATGTGGCTTTTATTGGCCTAGGGCCCTAAATCGGAGGATCGGTCAATATGGCAGCTATATCCAAATCTGGACCAATCTGGGTCAAATTGACGAAAGATGTCGAAGGACCTAACACAACTCACTGTCCCACATTTCAGCCAAATCGGATAATAAATGTGGTTTTTATGGGAATAAGACCCTTAATCGGAGGATCGGTCTATAGGGCAGCTATATCCGAATCTGGACCGATTCACCAAAATTCGGCCCGGCCGAACTTAACGCCGTTTTTCTTGTTTTGCATTCTAAGTGAACGTCGCATTTGTGGCCTTATCATCAGAAAATTGTACACATATATTTAGTATGCTAAGTAGCATATCGATGGCCTTATAAAGGGTGATTTTTTTGAGACTAGGATTTTCATGCATTAGTATTTGACAGATCACGTGGGATTTCAGACATGGTGTCAAAGAGAAAGATGCTCAGTATGCTTTGACATTTCATCATGAATAGACTTACTAACGAGCAACGCTTGCAAATCATTGAATTTTATTACCAAAATCAGTGTTCGGTTCGAAATGTGTTCATTTACCGTAACGTTGCGTCCAACAGCATCTTTGAAAAAATACGGTCCAATGATTCCACCAGCGTACAAACCACACCAAACAGTGCATTTTTCGGGATGCATGGGCAGTTCTTGAACGGCTTCTGGTTGCTCTTCACTCCAAATGCGGCAATTTTGCTTATTTACGTAGCCATTCAACCAGAAATGAGCCTCATCGCTGAACGGTGAATGAACACATTTCGAACCGAACACTGATTTTGGTAATAAAATTCAATGATTTGCAAGCGTTTCTCGTTAATAAGTCTATTCATGATGAAATGTCAAAGCATACTGAGCATCTTTCTCTTTGACACCATGTCTGAAATCCCACGTGATCTGTCAAATACTAATGCATGAAAATCCTAACCTCAAAAAAATCACCCTTTATAAAAAAGCCTAACTCCATTCTTTTTAACGAAAACAAATTGATTTTCCAAAATTTCAATAATTAATTTTAGATTCGAAATCGAAATTCAAAAACCAACATAAAAAAATTCTGACAAGGTTATAAAAATAAAGGTCATGAAATCACAAGTTGTCAACTCTTCTCTATTTTCCCTTACGTGGAGGTTTTGGGGCTGTATCCTTGCAAATGCTTTGGGCAATAAATTCGATCAAAGTACGAGTCGGACGTCCAGCCATGCCACGCCGCAAGTATTCAAAACAACGACCATTGGTGGTCATGACATTTGTGGCATCCTGAAAGGGAATTAAAAATTTGATGTCGCCACTAAGTAAACCTATTGATATGTCAAGCTTACTATGTGCATCCACTGGCCGCAGGGTACAAATTCTCTTAGAAAAGCTGCTGCCTTGCACGGACGTCCACCCGTACCCACACCATAGTTCTGAACATCCGATGATTGTCCTGCCGTAATTTCACTTGTAAAGTACCACCACAGAGGAAGGCGCCACACACGATCTCCCGTATGCATGCTGGCATGTTTGATTTGTTGCCATAGAATTTCCGAATTGGTGAATACCCCACAGGCTGCTTCACCCAAGGTCTGATGCATGCTGCGCGATGTGGTGCCCACCGAAATTATGGTCTTGGGACAAAAATTCTGAGCATAGAGCAGGGTATCGGCCAGTACCAAGACATCTTCATGGTCGGTACCTTGAATCTTGATGTGCTTGCCGTTCATGGTTTGTACAGTGTCGCCGGGGCGGAAAGCATTGCAGCCCATAACATTTTCGCACACAGGTATAAGGCCACGAATATTGACCTACATATGTATTAAAAGAAGCAGAAAACAAATAAAATCAGTTTATATGGTAGCTACATCAATACATGGAACGATTTGCCCATTTGAAATCATAAACGACCTACACTAATAGGAAGTATTTGCTCAAATTTACAAGCACTTAAGTTTTCTCCATCGAATGGTAAACTTGGAGGCCATAACAAAGGCACTTTGGATACTTATCACCTCGAAATTGTATATAATCAAAATTTCGTCCAAATGCGGTGAAAATTGCTTCGAATATGAACCCATAGCAGCTAAAGGGTGATTTTTTTGAGGTTAGGATTTTCGTGCATTAGTATTTGACAGATCACGTGGGATTTCAGACATGGTGTCAAAGAGAAAGATGCTCAGTATGCTTTGACATTTCATCATGAATAGACTTACTAACGAGCAACGCTTGCAAATCATTGAATTTTATTACCAAAATCAGTGTTCGGTTCGAAATGTGTTCATTCACCGTTCAGCGATGAGGCTCATTTCTGGTTGAATGGCTACGTAAATAAGCAAAATTGCCGCATTTGGAGTGAAGAGCAACCAGAAGCCGTTCAAGAACTGCCCATGCATCCCGAAAAATGCACTGTTTGGTGTGGTTTGTACGTTGGTGGAATCATTGGACCGTATTTTTTCAAAGATGCTGTTGGACGCAACGTTACGGTGAATGAACACATTTCGAACCGAACACTGATTTTGGTAATAAAATTCAATGATTTGCAAGCATAGAACTCGCCACAATTCATGGCTCCAAATTCCAGTAAAATCGCCGTAAGTCGGGAGATCGATATATGTGGCAGCTATATCCAAATATTATCCTATCTGCTCGATATTCGGAGAGAATCTGTGCCAAGTTCCAGCAAAATCGGGTATTGAATTGATCAGTTTTGGGAGAAATTCTTTCAATCGGGAGTTTGAAAGCCTAGACGCCCTAAGGATTTCATCACCGATTAACGCGATTTGGTCGCATCCTAACCTACGGTTCCGTTGGTACCAAAAATAATGTGGCTAGGAAATTACTTCACATCCTTATGCGACTAGGAAACTTGTTCGCATCCTAACGCTTATTCGTCCTAACGTATTTCGTTCGCATACCAACGCGACTAGGAAACTAGTTTGCATCCTAAAGCTGATTCGTTCGCATCCTAACACGACCAGGCAACTTGTTCGCATCCTAACGCTGATCGTTTAACGCGATTTGGCAACCAGTGTGCATCCTAACTGGGCAATTGGTTCGCTTCCTAATGCGACTAGGAAACTAGTTCGCATCCTTACGCGACTAGGCAAATAGTTCGCATCCTAACGCGACGGGTCAACTTGTTCGCCTTCTAACGCTGATTCGTTTGCATTTTAACGCGATTCGTTCGCATCCTTACGCGACTAGGAAACTAGTTTGCATCCTAAAGCTTATTCGTTCGCATCCTAACGCGACCATGCAACTAATTCGCATCCTAACGCTGATCGTTTATATTCTAACGCGACTAGGCAACTAGTTCGCATCTTAACTGGGCAACTTGTTCGCATCCTAACGCCGATTCGTTCGCATCCGACGCGAACCCACGCAACTAATTCGCATCCTAACGCTGATCGTTTACATTCTAACGCGACTAGGCAACTAGTTCGCATTTTAACTGGGCAACTTGTTCGCATCCTAACGCCACTAGGAAACTAGTTTGCATCCTTACGCGACTAGGCAATTAGTTCGCATCCTAACGCTGAATCGTTCGCATCCTAACGCGATTCGTTCGCATCCTTACGCGGCTAGGAAAGTAGTTTGCATCCTAAAGCTGATTCGTTCGCATCCTAACGCGACCACGCAACTAATACGCATCCTAACGCTGATCGTTTACATTCTAACGCGACTAGGCAATCATAACTGGGCAACTTGCTCACATCCTAACGCTGATTCGTTCAAATCCTAATGCCACTAGGAAACTAGTTCGCATCCTTACGCGAGTAGGCAACTGGTTCGCTTCCTAACGCTGATTCGTTCGCATCCTAACGCGATTCGTTCGCATCCTTACGCGACTGGGAAACTAGTTTGCATCCTAAAACTAATTCGTTCGCACCCCAAAGCGACCACGCAACTAATTCGCATCCTAACGCTGATCGTTTACATTCTAACGCGACTATGCAACTAGTTCGCATCCTAACTGGCCAACTAGTTCGCATCCTTACGCGAGTAGGCAACTGGTTCGCATCCTAACGCTGTTTCGTTCGCATCCTAACGCCACTAGGAAATTAGTTCGCACCCTTACGCGACTAGGAAACTAGTTCGCATCCTAACGCGACTGGGCAACTGGTTTGCATTCTAACGCTGATTCGTTCGCATCCTAACGCGATTCGTTCGCATCCCAAAGCGACTTGGAAACTAGTTTACATTCTAAAGATGATTCATTAGCATCCTAACTCGACCAGGCAACTAGTTCGCATCCTAACGCTGATCGTTTACATCTCTACGCTACTAGGCAACCAGTTTGCATCCTAACTGGGCAACTGGTTCGCATCCTAACGCGACTAGGAAACTAGTTCGCATCCTTACGTGACTAGGCAACTTGTTCGAATCCTAACGCGACTGGTCAACTGGTTCGCATTCTAACGCTGTTTCGTTCGCATCCTAACGCGATTCGTTCTCGTCCTTACGCGACTACGAAACTAGTTTGCATCCTAAAGCTGATTCGTTCGCATACTAACGCTGATTGTTTACATCCTAACTCGACTTGGCAACTAGTTCGCGTCCTTACTGGGCAAATGGTTCTCATCCTAACGCTGATTCGTTCGCATCCTAACTTGACTTGGCAACTAGTTCGCATCCTAACGCGACTGGACAACTGGTTTGCATTCTAACGCTGATTCGTTCCCATCCTTACGCGTCTAGGAAACTAGTTTACATCCTAACGCGTTCGAATCTTAACGCTGATCGTTTACATACTAACGCGACTAGGCAACTAGTTCGCATCCTTACGCGAGTAGGCAACTGGTTCGCATCTCAACGCTGATTCGTTCGCATCGCAACACTACTAGGAAACTAGTTCGCATCCTTACGCGTCTAGACAACTAGTTCGCATCCTAACGCGACTAGGAATCTAGTTCGCATCCTAACACTACCTGTTCGCATCCGTACTGTATTGTACATCCCTTTTCTCTTAACTCTGCTCTGGTCTTTCCACGATAAGCCAACTCTAAGTCCCCGAGTAAGCCCACCGCCTGAAGACAACCGAATACTGAACAATCCGAATCATTCACCGCCGTATAACGCAACCAGCCTAAACTTTCCGAATACAGAAGGAACCGACTGAATATCGAATTTACTCAACCGATCGACCCCCTACATCAAGCACCTCAACCATTACAAGGTACCTACCACCTCACCATTACCAGGTACCTAGAAAAAGATTTATGGTTGTGTTATAGTCTTGCGGGTCCTTAAAGGTAAACACTGTGTGAGTATTAGAAGATATTCCGATTTGGACTTTATTTGGGGATCTTAACACTAATCGGATAATAGATGCCGCTTTTATGGGATTTAGACCTCAAATAAGGAGATCGGTCTACAGGGGTCCAAATATAGATATAGACTGCTGTGTCAACCTTCAGCATGGATGTCGGGGATCTTAACACAACTCATTGCGCTGGGTTAGGATAGCTAAGAGCGAAAGTCCTTTACAGACTCACTTAGATATGTTTAGTCCATTGTGATACCACAGTAGCGACAGACCCACGGCCCCTGCACTCGGAGCCTGCTATCAACTCGGCTACTGGGGCGCCTACTTATTGTGCTAAATTTCAGCGAAATCAGGTAATAAATGCGGCTGAACCTTAGACCCTAAATCGGGAGATTCTATTCTCCTTCTTCTATATGCCTGCTACGTCAATATATAGTCCGATATGGCCCGTCTTTGAACTCAACCTGTCAATGGACAGAAAAAGATTCAGTGCAAGTTTTCAGCTTCGTAATTCCAGTTTTAGGGACTTAAGTGTGATTTCAACCGACAGACGGACAAACAGATAGACGGATGGACATAACTAGAACTCGTACATTTGAAAAGGTCGGAAATGAATCTTTTGCACATGCAATGAAAAATGAATATACCCCCCTCCTTAGATGGTGGGCTAGAGAGAAGAGGTGAAAAGTATTTTTTCAATTTTTGTTTTCTCTTACCGGCAATCTTAGGCTGGCTATGGCTCTGCAGGCTGCCACCACTACTGCTGCTCCTGTGACATCACCTCTCATCTCAAACAGATCCTGTTTATCTTTCAAGCATATGCCTCCGCAATCATAAGTCAAGCCTTGACCTACCAAAACTATGGGTCTTTCTTCGGCTGAGGTGCCATAGTAGCTCAACTCCAAAAAGATGGGCGGTTCACACGAAGCCTTGCCCACTGACAAAAAGGCATTCATCATTTGACTCTCAGCCCAACCCTCAACCTTGACCTCTACGTTGACACCTGATTTGCAGAGAACCTCCACCACATTTTGGGCAAATGCTGTAGGTGTTAAAATATTCGAAGGCATTTCTTGTAACTGGCGGGCCAAATTTTGAGCTGCAGCCTTCTGTAGACCAATACGCCAACCTTCAATGTCACAGATCTCATCTTTATGGGTATACAAATCTATAGAGGGAACGGCCAGGCGGTTTTTAGAGTCTCTTAACTCCTGATAGGCCCAAACACCCAAAGCGGCTCCCTCAGCTGCCGATTCAGCATGACCACAATTTTCCACCTCAATGCGGTCGGTATCCAAGAGGGCCAAATCCATGCAAGCCTTTGCCACAGATCTTCGTATGGCTTCCTTTTGCTCATCCAGGATCTCATAGGGATTATAGCCGAGACATTCCTTGCCCAAGCCAATCATAGCCACAGCCGAATAGTAGGGAATTTTCTCAGTTTCCTGGGCAAAGAGCAAACGTGACTCACCCACCTTAGGCATAGGTCCAGACATACGCAAAACCTCCAGCAAACGTCCTGCAGTTTTCTGGACGTTGTATCTCCAGGCTGCAGCAGTTAGAATGCCAGTGTCATTTTTGTCCTCCTCCTCGGCATAGACTCCCAAAACCAAACCTCTGGAGGGGGGATCTGCACAAATTTCCGTATGCTGCAGTTGAATCATTTGGTTAATGGCTTGCGAGGCATAAGAGCGAAGGCCATACAGCTTCTTGTTGCCCACATCCAAAGCCTTGAGACGCATTAGAGAACACATTTTCTATTTCCAATAGAGCAGAGACAACGAAGTATGCCGCTTGAAAGATTTTTACTTAATGTTGAAAAATGTTTTTCTTCGATTATAGAAATGTTGTTGAACAAAAATCTCAAAGAACTTGTGTTTTTCATAAGAAAAATTTTTTAAAAGTCTAGATTATTTTTTTGTGCCAAAGTGTTTTTTTTTTGTTTTTGTTCTCATGAAAACATCTGCTTCATTTTTTTTTTTCTTATTCAAGTAGTTTTCCTAAGAAACCTTAAAGCTTAAAAAGTACCACTTATCTCCCAAAAAAAAGGCAATCTGGCTTGATGTTTTGTGATTGTCTGTGACAGCTGCCTGGTGGGTCATGTCTGAAGGACTTTTTTGTTTTATGTGCATGGTCGTGTGAAGGACTTTCGTTCGGTAAAGAGCAATAACACAAAGTTTTCGTCTTGGGAAGGACAATAAAAGAAAAAAAAAAAAAAAACACACAAACCCCAAAAAGATTGAATGTTGACAAAACAATATTGAAGCAGACAAGACCAGATAAAAGCAATAATTTTACACTGAAAAAAAAAACAAGTAAAACGGCGTTAAGTTCGGCCGGGCCGAACTTTGGATACCCACCACCTCGGGTAAATATGTAAACCACCTTTCATCAAAATCCAGTGAAAACTGCATACCTTATGTCCCATAGCAGTTACATCGTCAATGTGTCACACCCAACATAAGTCAATGTGTCAAACCCAAAACCGAGAGATCGGTCTATATGGCATCTATATCCAAATCTTCACCGATATGAGCCATAATGCAGAACTATGTCAAGGGGTTTAACATAACTCAATGTCCCAAATTTCGGCGACATTGGACAATAAATGCGCCTTTTATGGGCCTAAGACCCTAAATCGGAGGATCGGTCTATATGGCAGCTATATCCAACTCTTGACCGGTCTGAGCCAAATTGACGTACAATGTCGAAGGGCCTAACACAACTCACTGTCCCAAATTTCAGCAAAATCGGATAGTAAATTTGGCTTTTTTGGGCCTAAGACCCTAAATCGGAGAATCGGTCTATATGGCAGCTATATCCAAATCTGGATCGATCTAGCCCAAATTGCAGAAGTATGTCGAGGGGCACAACTTAACTCACTGTCCCAAATTTCAGCAAAATCGGATAATAAATGTGGCTTTTATGGGCCTAAGACCCTAAATTGGCATACCGGTCTATATGGCAGCTATATCCAAATCTGAACCGATCTGAGCCAAATTGACGGAGGATGTCGAAGGGCCTAACGCAACTCACTGTCCCAAATTTCAGTGAAATCGGATAATAAATGTGGCTTTTATGGGACTTAGACCCTAAATCGGATGATAGGTTTATATGGCAGCTATATCCAAATCTGGACCGATCTGAGCAAAATTCACGGAGGATGTTGAAGGGCTTAACACAACTCACTGTCCCAAATTTCAGCAAAATCGGATAATAAATGTGGCTTTTATGGGCCTAAGACCCAAAATCGGCCGATCGGTCTATATGGGGGCTATATCAAGATATAGTCCGATATAGCCCATCTTCGAACTTAACCTGCTTATGGACAAAAAAAGAATCTGTGCAAAGTTTCAGCTCAATATCTCTATTTTTAAAGGCTGTAGCGTGATTTCAACAGACAGACGGACAGACGGACGGACATGTCTAGATCGTCTTAGATTTTTACGCTGATCAAGAATATATATACTTTATAGGGTCGGAAATGGATATTTCGATGTGTTGCAAACGGAATGACAAAATGAATATACTCCCATCCTATACTGGGTATAAAAATATGTAATAAGTAAAGGCGAGCTAAGTTCGGCCGGGCCAAATCTTATATAGCCTCCACCATGGATCGCATTTGTCGAGTTCTTTTCCCGGCATCTCTTCTTAGGCAAAAAAGGATATAAGAAAAGATTTGCTCTGCTATTAGAGCGATATCATGTTATGGTCCGGTTTGGACCACAACTAAATTATATGTTGGAGACCTGTGTAAAATGTCAGCCAATTCGAATAAGAATTGCGCATAAGAATTGAAAAGTCAAGACCCAAGATCGGTTTATATGACAGCTATATCAGGTTATGGACCGATTTGAATTATACTTGTCACAGTTGTTGGATATCATAACAAAACACGTCGTGCAAAATTTCATTCCAATCAGATAAGAATTGCGCCCTCTAGAGGCTCGAAATGTCAAGACCCAAGATCGGTTTATATGGCAGCTATATGAAAACTTTTACCGATTTGAACCATACTTGGCACAGTTGTTGGATATCATAACAAAACACGTCGTGCAAAATTTCATTCTAATCGGATAAGAATTGCGCCCTCTAGAAGCTCAAGAATTCAAGACCCAAGATCGGTTTATATGACAGCTATATCAGGTTATGAACCGATGTGAACCATACTTGGCACAGTAGTTGGATATCATAACAAAACACGTCGTGTAAAATTTCATTCCAATCGGACCAGAATTGCGCCCTCGGTTTATATGACAGCTATATCCAAACGCGGACCGATATGGCCCATTTACAATCCCAACCGACCTACACTAATAAGAAGTATTTGTACAACATTTCAAGCGGCTAGCTGTACTTCTTCTAAAGTTAGCTTGCTTACGACAGACAGACGGATGGACAGACGGACGGACATGGCTAGATCGACATAAGATGTCACCACGATCAAGAATATATATACTTTATGGGGTCTCAGATGAATATTTCGAGTAGTTACAAACAGAGTGATGAAATTAGTATACCCTCATCCTTTGCTGGAGGGTATAATAATGATTAATATTGGGTTGCCCAAGAAGTAATTGCGGAAAAGAAAGTAAATGCATTTTTAATAAAACTTAGAATGAACTTTAATCACATATATTCTTTTTTTACACTTTTTTTCTAAAGCAAGCTAAAAGTTACAGCTGATAACTGACGGAAGATAGAATGCAATTACAGAGTCACAAGCTGTGAAAAAATTTGTCAACGCCGACTATATGAAAAATCCGCAATTACTTTTTGGGCAACCCAATATATCCATGGTGGTAACACATTTTTATAACCTATGCCAAACCTATGTGGTACTGGGTATTATAGATTTGTCCATTTGTTTGCAACGCTAAGAAGGAGAAGAGCTAGACCCATTGATAAGAAAACGGATCGGCTTAGAATTACTTCCTGATTTGATTTGGCTATGTCCGTCTGTCTGTCTGTCTCTCCATGTATTCTTGTAATCAAGTTACAGGTCGCATTTGTTGTCCGATTTTCACAAAATTTTGCACATGTCTCTTTTATGGTCCAAGGACAAACGCTATTGATTTTGAAAAAAGTCGGTTCAGATTTAGATATAGCTCGCATATATATCTTTCAACCCATATACACCTTTGAAGCTGCAGGAGCCACAATTTTAGTCCGATCTTTACCAAATTTGGCACGAAGTGCGCTTTTTAACTTCCCAATATATGTGCGAAATATCATCTAAATCGTTTCAGATTTATATATAGCTCCCATGTATATCTTTCATCCGATATGCCCTTTTAAAGCTGTAGTAGCCACAATTTTGGTCCGATCTCTACAAGATTTTGGCATGGGTCGTTTTTTTCAACGTCCTCATATGTGTGCCAAATTTGATATAAATCGGTTCAGATTTAGATATAGCTTCCATATATATCTTTCATCCGATATGGTCTTTTAAGGCTGTAGAAACTACAATTTTGGTTCGATCTCTACAAAATTCGGCATTGGTCGTTTTTTCAACCTCCTCATATGTGTTTCATATAAATCGGTTCAGATTTAGATATAGCTCATATATATATATTTCATCCGATATACCCTTTTGAAGCTGCAGGACCCACAATTTCATCCGATTTGACCTATTAAGGCTGTAGATGCCTTAATTTCGGTTCGATCGGCATGGGTCGTTTTTTTCAACGTCATCATATGTGTGCCAAATTTCATATAAATCGGTTCAGATTTAGATAAAGCTCCCATATATATCTTTCATTCGATATGCACTTTTATAGCTATAGTAGCCACAATTTTCGTCCGATCTTTACAAAATTTGGCATGGGTCGTTTTTTTCAACGTGGAAAGTTCCATAGAAATCGGTCCAGATTTAGATATAGCTCCCATATATATTTTTCATCTGATATGGCCTTTAAAGGCTGTAGAAGCCAGAATTTTGGTCCGATCTCTACAAAATTTGGCATGGGTCGTTTTTTTCAACGTCCTCATATGTGTGCAGAGTTTCATAAAAATCGGTCCAGATTTAGATATAGCTCCCATATATATTTTTCATCCGATATGACCTTTTAAAGTTGTAGGACCCACAACTTCGGTCCGATCTTTACCAAATTTAGCATGAGATGCTTCGTGTAACGTCTTAATAAATGTGGAAAATTTCATCTAAATCGGTTCAGATTTAGATATAGCTCCCATATATATCTTTCATCGGATTTGACCTATTAAGGCTGTAGAAGGCACAATTTTGGTCCGATCTTTACGAAATTTGGCATTGGTCGTTTTTTTCAACGTCCTCATATGTGTGCCAAATTTTATATAAATCGGTTTAGATTTAGATATAGCTCCCATATATATCTTTCATCCGATGCGCCCTTTTGGAGCTGCAGGAGCCGCAATTTTCGTCCGATCTTTTCCAAATTTAGCATGAGATGTTTTCTTTGACGTCTTAATACATGTGCAAAATTTCATCTAAATCGGTTCAGATTTCGATATAGCTCCCATATATAACGTTCATCTGATTTGACCTATTTAGGCTGTAGAAGGCACAATTTTGATTACAAAATTTTGCACAAAGTGTTTTTTTAGACGTCTTAATATGTGTGCAAATTTTCATTGAAATCGGTTCAGATTTAGATATAGCTCCCATATATAACGTTCATCCGATTTGACCTATTTAGGCTGTAGAAGGCACAATTTTGGTCCGATTCTTACAAAATTTTGCACAAGGTGTTTTCTTAGACGTCTTATTATGTGTGCAAAATTTCATTGAAATCGGTTTAGATTTAGATATAGCTCCCATATATAACGTTCGTCCGATTTGATTTATTAAGGCTGTAGAGGGCACAATTTTGGTCCGATCTTTACCAAATTTGGCGCAAAGTGTTTTTTGTGACGTCCCAATATGTGTGCAAAATCTCATCAGAATCGGATCACATCTATATATAGCTCCCATATATATCTTTCATCCGATATGCCCTTTTAAAGCTGTAGTAGCTACAATTTTGGTCCGATCTCTACAAAATTTTTCATGACATGTTTTAATTGACATCCCAAGACGTGTGCAAAATTTTATCAAGATCGAATCAGATTTAGATAAAACTCCCTTACATATCTTTTATGCGTTTCGTCTTTGAAGGCTGTAGAAGCCACTAATTTCGTACCATCATAAGAAAATCGTACAAGGTTCTATTTGATATTGCAATCGGTATGCAAAATTAAAGTCTGACACTCGGTGGTGTAGGGTATTATATAGTCGGCTCCGCCCAACTTTTGCCTTTCCTTGCTGGTTATGCATTATAATTCAATAATATTTTCTCAGTGTATCCAAATTATATCCCACACTGTGTAAACAATGCTGCCGCTCATTTCTTCCAAAACCGTCTTTAAGTTTATATTCGCTTTTTTTTTGTGGTTGTTAGTGTTGTGCTAGCTGTCCCCTTTTATTGGGGCATTAATAAATTAAATCAATCATTTTCGGTGGCAAAGTCATAATTGGCCCTGATAGTCTGAGTGTCATCTGCTTGGACACTTTGTTATACGATGTTGCTGCTTAAGACAATTACGGTTTAAGGATGAATTTGTGTGACACACGCTTAGTGCTCATACAGCTGTGTACACACAGTTGGGTCTATTCACAAGTTTTCTTAAATAAATACAATTAATTTCAATGAATAAATACATAAACATTGAGTTATGAGTATTTATTTTGTCTGGGGGACATTTGGCAATGCCGGAAGGTGCTTTTAGTAGCTTTCCTGATATTGAAAGTCAATATCAAGTATGGATATGGTTGCCACACGTACCCAAAATTAAGATTAAAGATATGGCCATAGGCAGCATAAAGTGGCCATTTTGAGATTTTGCATTGTAGGTCAATGAGAATGGCGAAAACGAGTCTGATGGCGAGACGTTATTTAAAATTGTTGCCTCAATATTTGTTTAAACGACTTAAATCTTTGAATTTCACCGTCAATTGGTTAAAAATACATTAATTTTAAATTTTCATTACAATCACTTAAAAATATGTATTTTTTAATTTTTTGGGGAATAGGACTATACTTGGTGTAGTTGTGATATGTTTTTTCTCATCATGCCCTGGACTAGTTTTAAGAGCTCTCCCTCTCTAAGAACTGGTAATCTAGTCTGTAGCCTACCTTTCTATTGTTTTTTTGGGTTGCCCAAAAAGTAATTGCGTATTTTTCATATAGTCGGCGTTGACAAATTTTTTCACAGCTTGCGACTCTGTAATTGCATCCTTTCTTCTGTCAGTTATCAGCTGTTACTTTTAGCTTGCTTTAGAAAAAAAGTGTAAAAAAAGCATATTTGATTAAAGTTCATTCTAAGTTTTATTAAAAATGTATTAACCTTCTTTTTTAAAAAATCCGCAATTACTTTTTGGGCAACCCAATAAAATCTAGAAATTAAAGGTCAATTCCAGTGCTTTCATTAAATGGAACTTTTTCGTCAGCCCAGAAGACCGATGCCAACATGAGTACCTACTTACTTTTCCTGTCTTAAATAGGCTCGCTATACCCTACACCACCACTGTGGTGCAAGGTATTATAAGTTTGGGCATTTGTTTGCAACGCCTAGAAGGAGAAGAGCTAGACCCATTGATAAGTACACCGATCGGCTAAGAATCACTTTCTGATTCGATTTATCCATGTTCGTCCGTCCGTCTGTCTACCACAATTTTAGTATGATTTAGCATGAGACGTTTTATTTGATGTTCCAATGCGTGCGCAAAGTTTCATTAAAATCGGTCCTGATTTAGATATAGCTACAATGTATATATATCTTCCGATATGGTCTTTTAAGGCAGTAAGAACCACAATTTTGCTCACATCTTTACAATATAGGGCATGAGATGTTCCAGTTGACGTCCCAGAATGTGGCATCAAAATAGGCACCGATTTCGATATAACTACCGTATAATCTTTTATCCGATATGGCCTTTTAAGGATGTGGAAATCCAAATTTGTTGTCCTATTGAAGGAAAATCTTAAAAGGTTCTATTTGATCTTTCAACAAGTAAGAGTGTGCTAAGTTCGGCAGGGTGGAATCTTATATACCCTCCACCATGGATCGCAATTGTCGAGCTCTATGCGCGGTATCTCTTTTAAAGCAAACAAAGAATATAGAATAAGGACTGTTATGCTATTGGAGCAATTTCAAGTTATAGTCCGATTCGGACCATAAATGAATGCTGAACATTGTACAAGTCATTGTGTAATATTCCAGGTAATTCGGATTAGAATTGTGCCTTGTAGGGCTCAAGAAGCAAAATCGGGAGATCGGTTTATATGGGAGCTGTATCAATATATTAATCGATTCAGACCATATTCGACACGTATGTTGAAGGTCATGAGAGAAGCCGATGCATAACATTTCTGCCAAATCGGACAAGAATTGCGCCCTCTAGAGGCTCAAGAAGTCAAGACCCAAGATCGGTTTATATGGCAGTTATACCAGGTTATGGACCGATTTAAAACATACTTTGCGTAGGTGTTGGAAGTGATACCAAAACACTACGTGCAAAATTTCAATAAAATCGGATAAGAATTGCGCCCTCTAGAGGCTCAAGAAGTCATGACCCAAGATCCGTTTATATGGCAGCTATATCAGAACATGGACCGATTTGGCCCATTTACAATACCAACCGACCTACACTAATAAAAAGTATTTGTGCAAATTTTCAAGCGGCTAGCTTTACTCCTTCGAAAGTTAGCGTGCTTTCGACAGACAGACGGACGGACATGGCTAGATCGACTTTAAATTACATGACGATAAGGAATATATATACTTTATGGGGTCTTAGACCCATATTTCGAGGTGTTACAAAAAGAATGTCGAAATTAGTATCTGAACCATATTCGACATGGATGTCGAAAAGCCCAACATAAGTCACTGTGTAAAATTTCAGTGAAATCGGTTTATAAATGCGCCCTTCTTGGGGCCAAGACTTTAAATCAAGATATCCGTCTATATGACAGCTATATCCAATTCTACACCGATCTGAGCCAAATTAAAGAAGGATGCCGAAGAGCCTAACACACCTCACTGTCCCAAATTTCCGCGACATCGGACAATAATTGCGCCTTTTATGGGCCCAAAACCTTAAATCAAGAGATCGGTCTAAATGGCAGCTATATCCCAATCTGAACCGATCTGAGCCGAATTAAAGAAAGATGTCGAAGGGCCTAACACGACTCATTGTCTCAAATTTCAGCAAAATCGGACAATAAATGCGCTTTTTATGGTCCCAAAACCTAAAATCAAGAGATCGGTCTATATGGCAGCTATATCCAAATCTGGACCGATCTAGACCAAATTGAAGAAGGCTGTCGAAGGGTCTGACACAACTCACTGTCCCAAATTACGACGACATCGGATATGGGCCTTTTAAGACCCCAAAACCTTAAATCGAGAGATCGGTCTATATGGCAGCTATATCCAAATCTTGACTGATCTGAGCCAGATTGCAGAAATATATCGAAGGGCCTAACTTAACTCATTGTCCTCAATTTCGGCAAAATCGGTAATAAATGTGGCTTTTATGAGCCTAAGACCATAAATCGGCGGATCAGTCTATATGGCAGCTATATCCAAATCTGGAACGATCTGGGCAACATTAAGGAAGGATATCGAAGGGTCTGACACAACTCACTGTCCCAAATTTCGGCGACATCGGACAATAAATGGGCCTTTTATGGGCCCAAAACCTTAAATCTAGAGATCGGTCTATATGGCAGCTATATTCAAATCTGGACCGAACTGAGACAAATTGAAGGAGGACGTCAAAGAGCCTATCACAACTCACTGTCCTCAATTTCGGCGACATCGGACTATAAATGCGCCTTTTATGGGCCCAATAGCGTAAATTGAGAGATCGGTCTATATGGCAGCTATATTCAAATCTGGACCGATCTAGACCAAATTGAAGAAGGATGTCGAAGGGTCTAACACAACTCACTGTCCGAAATTTCGACGACATCAGAGAATAAATGCGCCTCTTATGGGCCCAAAACCTTAAATCGAGAGATCGGTCTATATGGCAGCTATATTCAAATCTGGACCAATCTGAGCCAAATTGAAGAAATATATCGAAGGGCCTAAACTAACTCACTGTCCCAAATTTCAGCAAAATCGCATAATAAATGTGGCTTTTTTGGGCCTAAGATCTTAAATCGGTGGATCAGTCCATATGACAGCTAAATCCAAATCTGGACCGATCCTGACCAAATTAAAGAAGGATGCCGAAGGGCCTAACACGACACACTGTCCCAAATTTCAGCAAAATCGGGCAATAAATATGCCTTCTATGGGCCCAAAACCTTAAATGGAGAGGTCGGTCTATATGGCAGCTATATCCAAATCTGGACCGATCTAGACCAAATTGAAGAAGGATATCGTAGGGTCTGACACAACTCATTGTACCAAATTTCGGCGACATCGGACAATAAATGTGGCTTTTATGGGCCTAAGACCCTAAATCGGAGGATCGGTCTATATGGGGGCTATATCTAGACATAGTCCGATATGGCCCATCTTCGAACTTAACCTGCTTTTGGAAAAAAAAGAATCTGTGCAAAGTTTCATCTCAATGTCTCTATTTTCAGAGATTGTAGCGTGATTTCAACAGACAGTCAGAGAGACGGTCCGTCTATGGCTAGATCGTCTTAGATTTTTAATCTGATCAAGAACATATTGGGTTGCCCAAAAAGTACAAATTTTTTCACAGCTTGTGACTCTGTAATTGCATTCTTTCTTCGTCAGTTATCAGCTGTGACTTTTAGCTTGCTTTAGCAAAAAAGTGTAAAAAAAGTATATTTGATTAAAGTTCATTCTAAGTTTTATTAAAAATGCATTTACTTTCTTTTAAAAAATCCGCAATTACTTTTTGGGCAACCCAATATATACTCTATAGGGTCGGAAATGGATATTTCAATGTGTTGCAAACGGAGTGACCAAATGAATATATAAAAAGTACTACCTACACCAGGTGGTGTAGAGTATTATATAGTCGGCTCCGCCCGACTTTTGCCTTTCCTTACTGCTTTTAAATGGATTTTTTGCTTGGACTATTGCTTTTAGTACAGCTTGACTAAAGTGCAAAGACTTTCATATCAATATTTATGACATTTTGTTGAACTGATATAATTTTGAAAATATATGCCCCCAGTAATTGATTATTTTTTTTTTTTAGTTATATCCAATATTGCATTCCATAATATAAACAATACGAACCGTTCAGGGTGGGAGCACAACAAAGTGACCACAATCTAATTAAAATACATTAATTTCATGTGATGTGACAAAATACTTCACATTTCAATGCATTTGATTAGTTATTGGGTAATTATTCACCTTAAGCGATTAAAATTTAATTAACACATTTCATTGGAAACAATGTTTGATTTGATTGTTGTTCGTGTTGTAGCTTTTGTTATGCAACAAATGAATTGTTCTGCAATTGTAAATTGAATTCGAATAAGTCCCCATGGACAAAATCACACACGTGCCTGTAATTCCAACAGATTTCCATTAATAATTTCGATTTGTACTAATTAAGTCTTTAGCATATAAGGAGAATATTCGCACTCACCTGTAAGCCCTTACATAAAACTAAAAAGTCGTGAGTAGAGTGTTGCTTTTATAAGCAAATAGGTAATGAAATGTGGGCGATATGGAAAAGTCAGAAAGATACCAGATTTTCATTTGACTGTTAAGGTGAAGATCATTTTATCTTATAATAACTCTTTGATGGTTGAGCTCGTCTCGAAAGAGTAGCCCGGTCGGGATTCGAACCTGGACACTCGAAGAGCCGCTGACGTTGTCTAGCATTCGAAGCAATTGACACAACATCCGAAAGATGCACCGAAACATCTGTATGTAGTTGAGTAGAAATAAAGTCTGTCACTACCATACATGCATTGGAAAGAGCATAGCTGGCAGCCAGGGTGTCGAGCTTTGTTTGTGTCGTATTTGTATCATAGAGGCGTTGAATTGTAATTTGTAATTTTGTAATTTATTTATTTATTTACACCCGCACAACAAGAATATAAAATTCTTGGATATTGGATATAACTACAACCTACCAACGATCGGCCCTTGAAGACTTCATAGCTAAAAGTGTCTTCATTTACCAAGAGGTCACAACGTGTCACACTATGGTTGGTGTCGTTGAAAAAAAAAAAACAACAAGTAAAAAGGCATTAAGTTCGGCCGAGCCTAACTTTGGATACCCAACACCTCGGGTATATATGTAAACCCCCTTTCGTCACAATCCGGTGAAAATTGGATAGCTTATGCACCCAAATTCGGCAATCATTGAGTGGTCTAATAAATATAAGTCACTGTTGACTTTTGTATTTCAAATTTCTATAAAATCGGGTAATAAATAAAGCTTTTATGAGCCTCAGTCCCGGCATATCGGTCTATATAACAGCTATATCTAAATACAGTATCTGGACCATATTTAAGTCGGATGTTGGGAGGAGTAAAGCTACTCACAGTTTCAAATTTCATCGAAATTGGATTAAAAATAAAGCATTTAGAGACATTAGACCCTTTATCGGCAGATCGGTCTATATGGCAGCTATATCTTAATAATGTCCGATCTGAACCATATTTGGGTCAGATGTCAATAGGCTTAAAATAACCCACTGTTCCAAATATCAGCGAAATTGGATAAAAAATAAAGCTTTAATGGCCTTAGACCCTTTATCGGCAGATCGGTCTATATGGCAGCTATATATAAATATAGTCCGATCGGAACTATATTTAAATCAGATGTAGGGAAGCCTATAACTACTCACCGTTTCAAATTTCAGCGAAATCGGATAAAAAATAAAGCATTTATGGGCATTAGGCACTTTATCGGCTGATCGGTCTATATCACAGCTATATCTAAATAAAGTCCGATCTGTTCCATATTGGGTCGGCTGTTAAGAGGCTTAAAACTACTCAGTGTTCCAAATTTCAGCGAAATTGGATAAAAAACGGCAGATCGGTATATATGGCAGCTATATCCAAATCTGAACTGATCTGAGTGAAATTGAAGAAGGATGTCGAAGGGCCTCACAGAACTCACTGGCTCAAATTGCGGCGACATCGGACAATAAATGCGCTTTTTATGGCCCCAAAACCTTATACCGAGAGATCGGTCTACATGGCAGCTATATCCCAATCTGATCCGATCAGGGCCAAATTCATGAAAGATGTCGAAGGGCCTGACACAACTCACTGTCCCAAATTTCAGCGAAATCGGATAATAAAAGTGGCTTTTGTGGGCCTAAGACCCTAAATCGGAGGATCGGTCTATATGGCAGCTATATCCAAATCCTGACCTATCTGAGCCAAATTGACGAAGGATCTCGAAGAGCCTTACACAACTCATTGTACCAAATTTCAGCAAAATCGGATAATAAATGTGTGATAATAAAAAGGGCCTAAGACCCAAAATCGGCGGATCCGTCTATATGGGGGCTATATCAAGATATAGTCCGATATGGCCCATCTTCGAACTTAAACTGCCTATGGATAAAAAAAATATTTGTGCCAAATTTGAGCTCAATATATCTATTTTTGAAGACTGTAGCTTGTTTTTAACAGACAGACGGACGGACATGTCTGGATCGTCTTCGATTTTTACGCTGATCAAGAATATATATAGGGTCGGATATTGATATTTCGATGTGTAGCACACGAAACGGCTAAATGAATATACCCCCTATGCAACGGTGGTAGGTATAAAAATACTATCTTTGGACCCGAATAAACTGCAACAAATGAAATTCGTCCGAGCTTTATCCAGCCGTTTTTTATACGCATCACCGAAGGACGGGGGGTATATTCATTTTGTCTTTCCGTTTGCAACACATCGAAATATCCATTTCCTAACCTTTAAAGATATATTCTTGATCGTCGTAAAATTCGAACACGATGTAGCCATGCCTGTGCGTCCGTTCGTCAGTTTTTCCGTCCGTCTGTCTGTTGAAATCACGCTACGGTGTTTAAAAATAGAGATTTTGAGCTGAAACATTGCACAGATTCTTTTTTTTGTCCATAGGCAGGCTAAGTTCGAAGATGGGCTATATCGGACTATTTCTTGACATAGCCCCCATATGGACCTATCGGCCGATTTATGGTCTTAGGCCCATAAATGCCACATTTACTATCCGATTTTGCTGAAATTAGGGACAGTGAGTTGTGTTAGGCCCTTCGACATCCATCGTCAATTTTGCGCAGATCGGTCCAGAGTTGGATATAGCTGCCATATAGACCGATCTCCCGACTCAGGGTCTTAGGCCCATAAAAATCACATTTATTATCCGATTTTGCTGAAATTTGGGACAGTGAGTTGCGCTAGACCCCTCGACATCCTGTGTCAATTTTGCCCAGACCGCTCCAGATTTGAATATAGCAACCATATACACCGATCTCCCGATAAAGGGGTCTGAAGGCCATACAACCCCTCGACATCCTATGTCAATTTTGCCCAGATCGCTCCAGATTTGAATATTGCAACCATATAGACCGATCTCCCGATAAAGGGGTCTGCAGGCCATACAAGCATTATTTATTACCCGATTTCGCTGAAATTTGAAACAGTGAGTAGGTTAAGACCACCCAACATCTGACCCAAAAATAGTTCTGATCGGACTATATTTAGATATAGCTGCCATATAGACCGATCTCCCGATAGGGGGTCTGAGGCAATAAAAACTTTATTTATTAACCGATTTCGCTGAAATTTGCAACATTGGGTTATCTTAAGCCTTCCGATATCTGGCTTTAATGTGGTTCCGATCGGACTATATCTAGATATAGCTGCCATATAGACCGATCTTCCGATATAGGGTCTGAAGGCCATACAAGCTTTATTTATTACCCGATATTGCTGAAATTTGAAACATTGGGTTATGTTAAGCCTCCCGACATCTGGCCTTAATATGATTCAGATCGGACTATATTTAGATATAGCTGCCATATAGACCGATCTACCAATAAAGTGTCTGAAGCCCATAAAAGATTTATTTATTACCCGATATTGCTGAAATTTTAAACCTTTGGTTATGTTAAGCCTCCCGACATCTGGCCTTAATGTTGTTCAGATCAGACTATATTTAGATATAGCTGCCATATAGACCGATCTCCCGATAAACGGTCTGAAGCCCATAAAAGCTTTATTTATTACCCGATTTCGCTGAAATTTGAAACAGTGAGTTTTTCTGAGCCTCACGATATCCGACCTTATCGGTTTTTAATTGGATATATCTGCCAAAAAGTCCAATATTTTGTTCTACAAAATTGAATAGTGACATATATATTAGACCACTCAATGTCCTTGCCGAATATGGGTGCTTAAGTTATCCAATTTTCTTCGGATTTTGACGAAATTGGGTTAACGTATATTCCCTAGGTGGTGGGTATCTAAAGTTCGGCACGGCCCAACTTAACGGGATTATATTTGTTTTAAAATCTTTTGTTTAACATGGCTTCAGTTAAGTATTTTTGAATACTTAAGAAAACATTTTTTTTGCTTTCTATTTTCGCTTTTCCAAATCCCTCGAAATGTTCAAGTCCTATGGTTTTCCTAAGTAAGCTGCAGTCAATGTTTGTCATTGCAATTGGTAGAAATCATCACTGTCATCATCGTCATCATCTTCACAAACAATGCTCGAGTATCGTCATATTCGGAGGAGTGGAAGAGAAAATAACAATTATCGGCCAATGTAACCAACGACCAACGCCAATTGCAATTGAAATGCAAGGAAAACACTATGCAAGCAAGGATAGAATAACAAGGGCTTAATGTACTTTCGTCCTTTTAGAATTTTTGTTTATTCTGCTGCTCTTCCTCGTTTCAGACTTTAATGACTTGGTCAATGGCTAACAACGACTACTGGCTCTTTCAGTCTCTGCCAGTTGATGAAACAGATAACAGTGCAATAATAGCGGTTGTTGCCACTCGACACTTGCAGCAGAGTTGATTTCCTGCTACGTTAAGGCCATTGATGTTAATGCCATTGTTTGTTGCTGCTAAGTGTGCGGGGATAACAATGCCATCTATTTTTGTTTGGGTTATTATTAAGGAATTTTCTTTTGTTTTGCTTTTCTATGGTATTTGGAATTAAAATGGGCCATTGATGGGTTCATGAGCGAAATTAATTAGTAACAAGTAAAAGCGTGCTAAGTTCGGCCGGGACGAATCTTGGGCCGAATCCCGCCATCGTGGATTCTGGTGAAAATTCATGCAAAGTCAATTTAGTTTAAGGCTATATTTTTTTTAAAGCATCTACTAACCGACCAATGATGATCGAGAGACCGGTTTACATAAAAGCTATACCAGGTTATAGACCGATGTGGCACTTGGCACAATTGTTGGAAGTCATAACCGCATGCAAAATTTCAGCCAAATTGGACAAAAATTGCGGCTTGTAAGTGCTCAAGAAGTCAAATCGGAAGATTGGTTTATATGGGAGCTATATCAGGTAATGGATCGATTCGGTCTGTACTTGCCACAGTTGTTGAAAGTCTTTACCGAACATTACATGCAAAATTCCAAGGGCGGGAGATTATATATGTAAACTAGCCGAACCGGGCCCGCTCCGCTGCGCCTTCTTTAACTCTCTAATATCTTTTTAGGGTGGGGCAACTTCACCCTGAATGCGGATATCGAATTCGAGCCATTGTAGTCTATGACGCTGAGCGCGTTCGAATCCTGGCGAGAACATCGGACAAAGCGATGTGCCATGCATGGTCATTTAAAAAATTTTTTCCCAAAGAGGTATCACACTGCGGGACGCCGTTAAAAAAAGGTCCCTTATCATTGAGTTTATGCTTGAATCGGAAAGCACTCATTCATGTGTGAGAATTTGCCCCTTCTCGGTGACTGGTGATAATATTCTTCTTTAGGGTAATGTTCTCATTAGGCGAGGGATGGCATTTCAGACATTTCGACTCAAATATGGATATCAAATTCGTGGTGCACTTCCAAATCCCTTTAACTTGAGCCCCTTATTACCATGGCCGGTAAATATGAGCCGTTGGGAGGCTTGGTCGGCCACCGGCACTTTGCACTGAAAAGAGATATAAAATTCGTTCTTTATTCCCAACGGAAATGAAGTTCAGTTTAGGGGGTGCTTTAGGGCGTACCCCAAAACACTTGGCTCCAAAATTGCACATCAAATTAGTTTTCTACTCTCAAATACTTTCATTTGAGTCCCATATTGTGATAATGGGTCAAATAACCCATTTGACGTATCTTAAGGAGGAAAAGCCCTACCCAGACTTGAACGCAAATTTTAATGTCATATTCGTAATCTACTCCCCAATACCTTTCATTTGAGTCCCATATAGTCATAGTCGGCTAATATGCCCATTTGGGGGTATTTGGGGGTGGGAGACCTCCCATTACTTGGACCTAATGTTTTATGTCATATTTATAATCTACTGCCTAATACTTTGCATATGAGTCCCATATTGACATGAACTTCGAATATATCTGTTTAGAGGATTTTTGGGATTGGGGGTGCCCGCTGGGTACTTGAACCCAAAATTGAATACCATATTTGTTTTCAAGGCTCCAATACCTTTCATTTGATACCCTTATTGTGCCCATTGGTCCACTTTCGGATATGGTTGGCGTTTTTAAGGTAAGGGGGAGGATCCGCCTCCACCCGATATCTAAAAATTATGTAGTCTATGTTTCCTTCCAGACAAACGTACACAATCTATGAAAATTTTAAGAAAATCGGTTCAGCCAAGTAGCATAAAGTCATAATGGATCTAAAGGCGTTTTTGAAGGGTGGCGTGACCCCCTATACTTCGATCTGATTTTGTATTTAGACCCATTTAGATTCGAAATCTACTCCTTTCATTTGAGCCCCATTACGAAATGAACGTCCATTATGTCTGTTTCGGGGAGTTTTGGGGTTGGGACAGCCCGATGGGTACTTAGACTTAGATTTTAATACCATCCTCGTATTCTATTCTCCATTACCTTTCATTTGATACCTATATTGCCCTGATCAGTCACTTCTCAGTCAGTCACTTTTGATTTTGGGTTGTGTTTTTGGCATAAGGGGGAGGGTCCGTCCCCCTTCCGATATCGAAAAATTATATAGCCTATGTTTTCTTCCAGACAAACCTACACACTATGCGAAAACTTCGAAAAAATCGGTTCTGCCGTTTTTCAGTCTATACGGAACAAACAAACCCCATGTCCCAACAAACAAACCCCATGTGATTGGCTAATGTGCACATTTTGGGCGTTTTTGTCGGGGTATGGTGACCTCCTATACTTCGACATGAATTTGTATGCCAGATTCGTTATCTACTCCCGCAAGCATTTCATTTGATACCCATATTTTTCTTATCGGTCCACTTTTGATTTTGGGTGGAGTTTTTGGGGTAACTGTGAAGGGTCCGCCCCCTTCCGTTATCAATAAATTATAAAGCCTATTCGTACTTCCTAACCTCATTCGTAATCTACTCCCGAATAGCTTTCATTAGAGTCCCACATTGTCATGATCGTCAAATAAACCTATTTTAAGGGGTTTTGGGGCTATGGCGGCCCTCCATGTACTTGGACCCAACTTTTATTACTACTACTTTTGAATACCGTACTCTACTCTTGAATACTTTTCTTTTGAATCCCATATTGTCCCAATCGGTCGACTTTTGTTTTTGAGTATTCCTCTTGGGGTAAGGGGGAAGGTCCGCCCCCCTTCCAATATCAAACATGTAAAAAGGCGTTAAGTTCGGCCGGGCCGAGCTTTGGATTCCCACCACCTCGGGTATATATGTAAACCATCTTTCGTCAAAAACCGGTGAAAAATGCTTACCTTATGCCCCATAGCAGCTATATTGAAATATGTTCCGATTTGGACCAAATACTAACAAGTGCAAGTCATTGTTCAATTGTGTTAAAAAAATATTGGTCTTTTAAGAAGCTATATCTAACAAGTAAAAGCGTGCTAAGTTCGGCCGGGCCGAATCTTATATACCCTCCACCATGGATCGCATTTGTCGAGTTCTTTTCCCGGCATCTCTTCTTAGGCAAAACAGGATATAAGAAAATATTTGCTCTGCTATTAAAGGGATATCAATATATGGTCCGGTTTGGACCACAACTAAATTATATGTTGCAGACCTGTGTAAAATGTCAGCCAATTCGTATAAGAATTGCGCCCATTGGGGCTCACGAAGTAAAATAGAGAGAACGATTTATATGGGATCTGTATCGGGCTATAGACCGATTCAGAACATAATAAACACGTTTGTTAATGGTCATGAGAGGATCCGTCGCACAAAATTTCAGGCATATCGGATAATAATTGCGACCTCTAGGGGTCAAGAAGTCAAGATCCCAGATCGGTTTTTATGGCAGCTATATCAGGTTATGAACCGATTTAAACCTTATTCTACACATATGTTTAGAGTAAGAATAAAATACGTTATGCAAAATTTCAGCCAAATCGGATAGGAATTGCGCCCTCTAGAAGCTCAAGAAGTCAAATCCCCAGATCTTTTTATATGACAGCTATATCAGGTTATGAACCGATTTCAACCATACTTAGCACAGTTGTTGGATATCATGACGAAATACTTCGTGCAAAAACTCATTCAAATCGGATAAGAATTGTGCCCTCTAGAGGCTCACGAAGTCAAGACCCAAGATCGGTTTATATGGCAGCTATATCAGGTTATGAACCGATTTAAACCATACTTGGCACAGTTGTTGGGTATAATAACAAAACACGTCGTGCAAAATTTCATTTCAATCGGATGAGAATTGCGCACTCTAGAGGCTCAAGAAGTCAAGACCCTAGATCGGTTTATATGGCAGCTATATCAAAACATGGACCGATATGGCCCATTTACAATACCAACCGACCTACACTAATAAGAAGTATTTGTGCAAAATTTCAAGCGGCTAGCTTTACTCCTTCGGAAGTTAGCGTGCTTTCGACAGACAGACGGACGGACGGACGGACGGACGGACAGACGGACGGACATGGCTAGATCGACATAAAATTTCACGACGATCAAGAATATATATACTTTATGGGGTCTCAGACGAATATTTCGAGTAGTTACAAACAGAATGACGAAATTAGTATACCCCCCATCTTATGGTGGAGGGTATAAAAATAAACCGATCTGAACCACATACGACACTGATGTCGAAAAGCCTAACATAAGTCATTGTGTCAAATTTCAGTGAAATCGGATTATAACTGCGCCTTTTATAGGGCCAAGACTTTAAATCGAGATATCGGTCTACATGGCAGCTATATCCAAATCTGGACCGATTTAGGCCAAGTTGCAGAAAAATGTCGAAGAGCCTAACACAACGCACTGTTCCAAGTTTCGGCGAAATCTGACATTAAATTGCGCCATTTGAGGACCCAAAACCTTAAATCGAGAGATCGGTCTATATGGCAGCTATATTCAAAACTGAACCGATCTGGGCCAAATTGAAGAAGAATGTCGAAGAGCCTAACACAACGCACTGTTCCAAATTTCGGCGACATCGGACATGAAATGCGCCTTTTGAGGACCCAAAACCTTAAATCGAGAGATCGGTCTATATGGCAGCTATATTCCAATCTGGACCGATTTGGGCCAAGTTGCAGAAAAATGTCGAAGAACCCAACACAACGCACTGTTCCAAGTTCGGACAACAAATTGCGCCTTTTGAGGACCCAAAACCTTAAATCGAGAGATCGGTCTATATGGCAGCTATATTCAAAACTGTACCGATCTGGACCAAAATGAAGAAGAATGTCGAAGAGCCTAACACAACTCACTGTCTCAAATTTCGGCGTTATCGGACAATAAATGCGACTTTTATGGGCCCAAAACATTAAATCGAGAGATCGGTTTATATGGCAGCTATATTCAAAACTGAACCGATCTGGACCGAATTGAAGAAGAATGTTGAAGGGACTCATGCAACTCACTGTCCAAAATTTCGGCGACATCGGACAATAAATGTGCCTTTTATGCGCCCAAAACCTTAAATCGATAGGTCGGTGAATATGGCAGCTATATCCAAATCTGAACCGATCAGTGTCATATTGCAA
Organism: Stomoxys calcitrans; assembly: GCF_963082655.1. Lineage (NCBI taxonomy): Eukaryota > Metazoa > Arthropoda > Insecta > Diptera > Muscidae > Stomoxys > Stomoxys calcitrans. Next base: position 256,621,291 of record NC_081552.1, on the reverse strand, counting down.
AAGATTGTCGAAGGGCTTAGCATAATTCACTGTCTTAAATTTCTGCTATATCGGACAATAAATGGGCTATTTATGGCCCCACAACCTCAAATCGAGAGATCGGTCTATATGCCAGCTATACCCAAATCTGAACCGATCTGGACCAAATTGGAGAAGAATGTCGAAGGGGCCCAACATAATTCACTGTCCCAAATTTTGGCAAAATCGGACAATAAATGGGGCTTTTATGAGCGCAAGACCTTAAATCGGCGGATCGGTCTATGTAGCAGCTATATCCAAATCTGGACCGAGCTGGTCGAAGGGTCTAACACAACTCACTGTCCCAAATTTCAGCAAAATCGGATAATAAATGTGGCTTTTATGGGCCTAAGACCGTTAATCGGCGGATCGGTCTATATGGGAGTTATATCCAAATCTGGACCGATCTAGGTCAAATTGAAGAAGGATGTCGAAAGTCCTAGCATAACTCACTGTTTAAAATTTTTGCAAAATCGGATAATAAATGTGGCTTTTATGGGCCCAAGACCCTCAATCGGAGGATCTATGTATATGGCAGCTATTTCCAAATCTGGACCGATCTGGACCAAATTGACGGAGGTTGTCGAAGGGCCTAACACAACTCATTGTACCAAATTTCGGCCCTAAATCGGCGGATCGGTCTATATGGGGGCTATATCAAGATATAGTCCAATATAGCCCATCTTCGAACTTAACCTGATTATGGACAAAATGAGAATCTGTGCAAAGTTTCACCTCAATATCTCTATTTTTGAAGACTGTAGCATGATTTCAACAGACAGACGGACGGACATAGATTTTTACCCTGATCAAGAATAGGGTCGAAAATGGATATTTCGATGTGTTGCAAACGGAATGACAAAATGAATGTTCCCCCCTCCTTTGGTGGTGGGTATTATCAATTTTTATATAAATTGCAAAATTCTTCAAAACAAACCATATGGGCTTAAATTCACAAAAATGAAAATTCTTTGTTTCCTTATTTCATTTTACAAAAACAAAATTACCGCAAAAAATCATACCTTAAAAGACAAATTAATTGAAATAATTTTTCTTTTCGGAAAACATTTTCAATTTCCTGGTTCGGCTTGTGCGTTGCCGTTGACATCTTTTAATGAAATTACTTCCCATAAAGTCAAGGAAATTCATATGAACACAACGGTAAATTCAAATCATGTTAACTTGGCTTATTGTGTATTTCATTAACCTGCGGGGCGAGAATTACAATTCGCCCGCAACGGGGTTGGGTTGTAATTTTATTATTGTCGTTTATGCCTAATGAGATGCTGACATACGTTACAAATGGCAAAAACAGTTCATTATATCGACTGTTTGGAAATCATCAGACAAACGAAGCTGAGGGAGTGAACGTGAGACGGCACATTTACACATATGCAGATTTATTTGCTCATCATTGTGGTGAGTGTGTGAGAGTGTGTGTGTGAGAGAGAGAGAAAAGGTGGGTGGACGTCTTTGCCCTGGAATCTTGTGGTTTGATTTTACACCTCCCACTTTCTCAATGAAAAGGGGGATAATTAATTTCATTACAATGCTCACATTTTTCATACGAAATTCTTTGAGTTCGGCTGTTTGAATCTCCTTAATGAGATACATTTGTAAAATTAATCATTTGGGAAGTTTAGAAGATCTTTAAGAATGTTCTTTGAATTCTAAGTTAAGCGATTGTCTCAAATTGAATGAGGTTTCAAGGGGAATTGTTTTTGAATGAATTGTAAAAAAACATTTTCTTAAAACTAACACTAAAGGAAAGGAACAAACAACAAATTTTGCCCATGAACATTCCACTAAGGAACAGGGGCAAACTTCTCATATATCAATGAGTGCAGTCCGATTCCGCCGAGTACGAACGGCGTGCCACAGTGCGACACCTCTTTGGAGAGAAGTTTTAGATGGCATAGTACCTCACAAATGTTGCCAGCATTAGGAGGGGAAAACCACCGCTGAAAATTTTTCTGATGGTCTCGCCTGGATTCGAACCCAGGCGTTTAGCGTCACAGGCGGACATGCTAACCTCTGCGCTACGGTGGCCTTCGAGGAAATGTCAATGAAATCTCTAAAAGTCATTTAACCTTGCAAGTTTTTTTGTGTTGTTGTATTTTTAACATGATATATATAACAAAAGAAAATTAAAAGCGCATTATGCGAATCCAGAGTTGACTCGGAGCACTTAAATTTTTAAAATTTTTTATACCCTCCACCATAGGATGGGGGGTATACTAATTTCGTCATTCCGTTTGCAACACCCCGAAATATGCGTCTAAGACCCCATAACGTATATATACTCTTGGTCGTCATGACATTTTAAGTCGATCTTTGCAAAATTACTTCTTATTTGTAAGGACGGATAGTATTGTAAATCGGCTAAATCGGTCCATGTGTTAATATAGCTGCCATATATACCGATCTTGAATCTTGACTTCTTGAGCATCTAAGGGACACAATTCTTATCCAATTTGGCTAAAAATCTTTATGTGGTGTTTTGGTGTCACTTTTCAAATCGGTTCATAACCTGATATAGCTGTCATATACACCGATCTTGGGTCTTGACTTCATGAGCCATTAGAGGGCGCAATTCTCATCTGATTTGGATGAAATTTTGTATGAAGTGTTTTGTTACATCATACAAAACAACTGTGCTAAGTACGGTTTAAATTAGTCCATAACCTGATATAGCTGCAGATATATACCGATCTTGGATCTTGACTTCTTGAGCCCATAGAGGTCGCTATTTTCATCAGATTTGGCTTAAATTTGGATTGAAGGTGTTTCCTATGGCTTTTATCAACTGTGTGGTAACTGTGAAATTGGGACAGAGAGTTGTCTTAGGCCCTGCGACATCCTTCGTCAAATTGCCTTAGATCGGTTCAGATTTGGATATAGCTGCCATATACACAGATCCTCCGATTGAGGGACTTAGGTTCATAAAAGCCACATTTATTATCCGATCTTGCTGAAACTTGGGACAGTGAGTTGTGTTAGGCCCTTCGACATCCTTCGTTAATTTGGCCCAGAACGGTACAGATTTGGATATAGCTGCCATATAGATTGAACCTCCGATTTAGGGTCTTAGGCCCGTAAAAGCCACATTTATTATCCGATTTTGCTAAAATTTGGGACAGTGAGTTGTGTTAGGCCCTTCGATATCCTTCGTTAATTTGGCCCCGATCGGTTCAGATTTGGATATAGCTGCCATATAGACCGATACTCTGATTGAAGGCCTTAGGCCCATTAAAGTCACATTTATTGTCCGATTTAGCTGAAATTTGGGACAGTGAGTTGTCTTAGGCCCTTCGACATCTTTCGTCAGTTTGGCTTAGATCGGTTCAGATTTGGATATACCTGCCATATAGACCGAACCCCCGATTGAGGGTCTTAGGCCCATAAAAGACACATTAATTATCCGATTTTGATGAAAATGGATACAGTAAGTTGGGTTGGGCCCTTCGACATTCTTCGCCAATTAGGCTTAGATCGGTTCAGATTTGGATATAGCTGCCATATAGACCGATCCTCCGATTGAGGGTCTTAGGTCCATAAATGCCAGATTTGTTATCCGATCTTGCTGAAATTTGGGACAGTGAGTTGTCTTAGGCCCTTCGACATCCGTCGTCAATTTGGCTTAGATCGGTTCAGATTTGGATATAGCTGCTATATAGACCGATACTCTGATTGAGGGTCTTAGGCCCATAAAAGGCGCATTTATTATCCGATTTTGCTGAAATTTAGAACAGTGAGTTGTCTTAGGCCCATCGAGATCCTTCGTTAATTTGGCTCAGATCGGTCCAGATTTGGATATAGCTGCCATATAAACAGATCCTCCGATTGAGGGTCTTAGGCCCAAAAAAGCCACATTTATTATCCGATTTTGCTGAAATTTGGGTCAGTGAGTTGTCTTAGGCTCTTCGACATTCTTCGCCAATTTGGCTTTGATCGGTCCAGATTTGGATATAGCTGCCATATAGACCGATCCTCCGATTGAGGGTCTTAGGTCCATTAAAGCCACATTTATTATCCGATTTTGCTGAAACTTGGGACAGTGAGTTGTGTTAGGCCCTTCGACATTCTTCGTCAATTTGGCTTAGATCGGTTCAGATTTGGATATAGCTGCCATATACACAGATTCTCCGATTGAGGGTCTTAGGCCCATAAAAGCCACATTTATTATCCGATCTTGCTGAAATTTGGGACAATGAGTTGTGTTAGGCACTTCGACATCCTTCGTTAATTTGGCCCAGAACGGTACAGATTTGGATATAGCTGCCATATAGATTGAACCTCCGATTTAGGGTCTTAGGCCCGTAAAAGCCACATTTATTATCCGATTTTGCTCAAATTTAGGACAGTGAGTTGTGTTGGGCCCTTGGACATACTTCTGCGTTTTGGCTTAGATCGGTTTAGATTTGGATATAGCTGCCATATAGACCGATACTCTGATTGAAGGCCTTAGGCCCATTAAAGCCACATTTATTGTCCCATTTAGCTGAAATTTGGGACAGTGAGTTGTCTTATGCCCTTCGACATCCTTCGTCAGTTTGGCTTAGATCGGTTCAGATTTGGATATAGCTGCCATATAGACCGAACCCCCGATTGAGGGTCTTAGGCCCATAAGAGCCACATATATTATCCGATTTTGCTGAAATTTCGGACAGTAAGTCGTCTTAGGCCCTTCGACATTCTTCTGCAATATGGCACTGATCGGTCCAGATTTGGATATAGCTGCCATATAGACCGATATCTTGATTTAAATTCTTAACCCCATAAAAGGCGCATTTATAATCCGATTTCACTGAAATTTGACACAGTGACTTATGTCAGGCTTTTCGACATCCGTGTCGTATATGGTTCCGATCGGTTTATTTTTAAACATAGCTACTAAAAAGACCAATATTTTGTTATACACAATTGAACAATGACTTGCACTTGTTAGCATTTGGTCCAAATCGGAACATATTTTGATATAGCTGCTGTGGGGCATAAGGTATGTATTTTTCACCGCATTTTGACGAAAGGTGGTTTACATATATACCCGAGGTGGTGGGTATCCAAAGTTCGGCCCGGTCGAACTTGACGCCTTTTTACTTGTTCACCCTGTAATATTGGCATTCAGATTGAATTAAGACACCGTATGGTTTCTATTCCATATGCATATCAACAATGTCATTAAATATCGGCGATAATAGACAGGGATAAAATAAGCAGCCTAGTAACAATTTTTCTCAATATAAAATGAGCGAGAAAATCCGTTTAGGGAATATATAAAACAACCCTTACCTTACTTACTTACTTACAAACAGTGACCAGGGGTACGTATGATTCATATACGACTACACAAGTCATGTCACATCATTCATACGCACTGTGGTACTTTCAATGGCTCGCTGTATATATAGAGATATACAATTACACGATTTCCAATTGAAAGATGTTGTTGACCAAATCAAAAGTCAATGTTCTTCAGAAACATTGCAGAAAAATATTCTCCTCAAACGACTCAAAGAAACCACAGAGTTGGTGGTTTTATAAAAAGTCATTTATTCTCAATCTTAAAAAATGTACACCAACTCTGATGGAACTTACCATGCAATGATATTCGTTTTTTTTTTCTATAAATGCAATATTACACACATCACAAATAAATAAAAAAAATTGTATCCACATGAAATGTAATAAAGCCAGTTTCGATTGTATGGCAAAAGATACGAACGGTTTTTTTTTCTTTGCTCTGCTATTTGCATTTTTCATTAAAGCACTGAGGTTGGATTTCTTTTGTCGAATAAAAAACCCCATCATATAAATGAATATTTGCGTTGGTAGCCACAAAGGGATGCTAACATTACAAAAATGTACAAAGCTCTCGCAGCTAAATGAAATTTGCACTCGTTGTTCATGGGCCCCTTTATAAATTTGCGGTAAATGTAATTTACCAAAATTGCGTGGTTTTTACTGCAAATTAAATTTGGCCCACAACAAAAGATGCATTCGGTTTCGACAAAAAAAATAGACAGAAGGCTATGGTCCTTGGGGTTTGTATATCAATTTTAATAATTCTGAAAAATTTTGATGAATGTATATTAAATGAGTATGCCATTTAACATGAAATGGCTGGCACGAGTTCAATTTGAAAAATCTGCCAGTCCTTGTGCTTATCAAACACAATTCGAAGAAAAGTGATACAAATTTGTAACTTTGTACTGCTTGGTAGCAATTCTGAAGAATTGGTGAGATTAGTTCACAGTTTCCCCTAAATCAGTCGTATGAGAAAGTAATCAAAGCCAGAAATTAAAACAATCGGATTGGTGATTTTATGCTAAACTAGCTGACCCGGGACCGCCCCGCTGCGCCTTCTTTTACTTTATATGGAACAAAAGTTTCCTTGGAATATTTATTTTTCCTTGGAATATTTAAAGAGTTTTTAGTGAAATACCATGCTAACTTGACTAACAGTCTAACAATATAAGTGCCTTTATCCGAATCCCATAGGATCTTTGTTGGTCTACGAATTTAAGTTTTGATGTAAGGTGTACTCCATTCTTAAAATACTTCATTTCAGCCCGATATTCTCATATTTTCCCTGATTAAGGGGTGTTTTCGGGGGTGAGGTGGTCCTGCAGACACTTGGCCCTGAAAAAATATCAGCATCGTGCTCTTCTTTCTAATATCATTTAAATAATGCCATTGGTTTAGGGGAGTTTACACGATGAGGCGTCCCCCAAACACATGACCTCAAAATAGGTTATCAAATTCGTTTTCTAATCTCAAATGCCTTCATTTGAGCCCCATATTGCGATGGTCAGTAAAAGAAAATGCTGTTTATGGGGTATATTGGGAAAGGGGTAGACCCCCAGAAAATTGGTCCCGAAAGTGGGTATCAATTCTTGCTCTACCTCTCAATACCTTTCTTTTATGCTCCACATCGACATGGTCGGTAGATATGCCCGATTTAGGGGTGTTTTGGGGATTGGGGTGGTCCCCAAACACTAAGCCCGGAAAACATATCAGCAACGTGCTCTATTCTCATACATCATTTATTTGAACCCCATATTGCCATTGGGCCTCAAAATTGGATATCAAATTCGTTTTCTATTCTCATTTAAACTCCTTATTGCAAAAGTCAGCAAATATGTTCGGTTTGGGGTATTGGGCCTAAAAACTATAAATATTTAATTTCACTCTCTTTAAGGCCCAAATTGTCTTGGTGAGCTCCTATTTGGAGGTTGTTATGGTGGTGAGACGTCCCCTAGACAGTTGGCCCCTAATGTTGATATCAGAGACGTGGTCTACCCCCAAAATACCTTTAATTTGAGCCCCATATTTCCATAGTCGGCAACATGACCGGCTTGGGTGGTGTTTTGTGGGATGGTCGGCCAGCGGAGTTGGCCTTGAAAATATATATCGGATTCGTGTTCCACTCTAAAACCCCATTTATTTGAGCCTCATATTGTAATGGTCAGCAAATACTTACTACTTGGGTGGTGTTGTGGGGGTGGGGTAGCCCCATAGACACTTTTCCCGAAAATTGATATCAAATTCGTACTTTACTATCAGAGACCTTTCATTTGAGCCCCATATGGCTATGGTCGTAAATGTGTCCGCTTTGGGGGAGGTTTTTGGGGAGAGTCGGCCCCCCAAACACTTGGTCTCATATTTGGATATCAGATTCTTATTCTACACTGAAAACCCTTTAATTTGAGCCCCATATTCCCATGGCCAGTAAATAAGTCCTATTTGGGGGGTGTTTTGGGGAAGGGGTGGACCCCCAGAAATGTGGTTCCACATTTGGATATCAGATTCGTATTCTACTCGCAAATACCTTTCATTTGAGTCCCATATTGCCATGGTCGTAAATATGTCCGATTTAGGGGTGTTTTGGGGGTTGGGTGGTGTTGTGGGGGTGGGATGGCCCCATTGACAATTTTCCCGAATATTGATATCAGATTTGTGCTTTACTCCCCAAGACCTTTCATTTGAGCCCCATATGGCTATGGTCGTAAATGTGTGCCCTTTGGAGGAGGGGTTTTTGGGGAGAGGTGGCCCCCCAAACACTTGGTCTCATATTTGGATATCAGATTCGAATTCTACACTGAAAACCCTTTAATTTGAGCCCCATATTCCCATGGTCAGTAAATAAGTCCTATTTGGGGGGTGTTTTGGGAAAGGGGTGGACCCCCAAAAACGTGGTCCAACATTTGGATATCAGATTCGTATTCTACTCGCAAATACCTTTCATTTGAGTCCCATATTGCCATGGTCGGTAAATATGTCCGATTTAGGGGTGTTGTGGGGGTTGGGGTGGTCCCCTAGCACTTAGTCCGACAAATGGATATCAGATACGTTTTCTTATCCTAAATACCTTTCATTTGAGTCCCATATTGTCGTGATTAGTCTAAATATATGTTTGGTAGGTTTTAGGGTGGGGCGGCCACCCTAGGTACCGCATCCGAAATTTGGATACCATTTTTTTTTAGGTTACTATAAGAGGGCATACAAATTTTCGCTTAAATCGCACCACCCATCTCCTAGATCTGGCGTTTCTGAAATTAGGGTAAGGGGGAGGGCCCCCACCCCCCCCCCCCCCCCCTGTCAATTTGGTTTGGGTCGGTCCATATTTGGATATAGCTGCCATATAGCCCGATCCTCCGATTAAGGTCTTAGGCCCATAAAAGCCTCATTTATTATCGAATTTTGCTGAAATTTGGGACAGTGAGTTGTCTTAGGTCCTTCGACATCCTCTGTTAATATGGCTTAGATCGGTTCAGATTTGAATATCGCTGCCATATAGACCAATCCTCAGATTAGGGGTCTTAGGCCCATAAAAGCCACATTTATTATCCGATTTTGCTTAAATTTGGGACAGTGAGTTATGTAAAGCCCCTTGGCATACTTCTGCATTATCGCACAGATCGGTCCAGATTTGGATATAGCTACCATATAGACCGATCTCTCGGTTTTAGGTTTTGGGGCCATAAAAAGCGAATTTATTGTCCGATGTTGCCGAAATTGTGGACAAAGAGCTAAGTTATTGGCTTTATCTAGCTCTTTGTCCATATATTTCTGCTATGGGACATATGGTATGAGTTTTGCACCGGATTTTGACGAAAGGTGGTTTACATATATACCCGAGGTGGTGGGTATCCAAAGTTCGGCCCCGCCTTTTTACTTTTTATACATAGGATGTATCTCAAAATGCCAAACGTATCATCCTACAGCCTTCTTTTAATTTTACCTGCCATTAGACAGTTTTTCAGTTTTCTTATGTTTTTAGTTCTTCTTGTCCTCCACCCGTTATCTCTGTCCCCTCTTCAGTCAATTCATTTCACTCTGTCCTTTGTTCTTCCGCCATCCCTTCAATATGGTCACCTTAGAACATAGGTGGGCCAGTTGCTGCACATTTGAGTCCGAGTCCTAGCGCGAACGTTAGAGGCCAACTTTCAGCGGTTGTGATCCTTATTACAATTATCTACAAATGCCAACATTTTCCTTATGCTCGGACCTTTGTGTGTATGCGTTGGGTGCACACATGAATATTTTCCCATTCGCCAGGCTTTCTAACCATCATTTTTATCGATATTCTGACTTAACATGCTTCAGAGCTTAAAGTAAAGTAAATTGGTTACTGTTTCATTCACTTCTATTGTCCTTCAAACCCTTTTTTATTTTCCTTATTCAACTGCTCATAAAGTTGTCTTCTCTATGGGGTAAAGTTTTAAACCGTCCTTCTCTAAAATTCCCATTCATATGGTCCAATAATTCGATAACGGTAGTATCGAATGTTTGACAATGCCCAGTTTAGTGAATGATTTCAACAACTTTGACAATGAATTTCTGACAATAAATACTACTTTCACAATGGAGTCGAACATTTTCTATCAGCTCGGAACATGACATGCACTCAAGACCATTTCTTCATGACCATTCTTGTAGAAATTTTGTCCTCAACTTTACGTCCATTCAGAACAAAATTTCTTGAACGGATGCAAAGGATATGTGAAAAGCGACGACCAATATCCATCCGCTGCATTTGCTACAACCACATTTTATTCTTTGAAACGTATGGAGAGTGCGAGGGGGCGGGCAACATTCGCCAAGCGGATAGGGGCAGAACAAACCACTCGTTCATCATGTGCGTTTGAGTGGAAATTGTTGGGAAAAACAAAAGCTTGACAAATTTACAATACCTCAGAGTAATAAATGTGGTACTGGGTGCGATGAAAATGTGTGATGCCAACACACAAATCACAGCACATGTGACGAGAGTGGCACAAGCAAACGCCAGAGAGGGGGGAGATGGGAAGAGTGTGTGCAAGCATAAAACCCATATAAAAGGCGAGATGTATGGAAACGAACGACAATGGCAATGGCGAGGTGCGACTATAATGTGCGAGTATAGTGTAAAACTGTAAAATTGCATTTTTATGGAAATGTGATTGTGAAACACACAACAATCAACAATGGACCCATTCGAATAGAAGTATCCATGTGGATGTTCTATTTAAACAACACTGAGCACAAATGTTATAGGAGAAGGAGGTAAAACGAGAAAAAAAGTGAATAGAAAAGTGAATAGACCAGAAAACTACAAAAAAATAAAATTACTTAACCAGAATAAATAAAAAAAATGATAATAATAAAATAAGCGCAGAGGTTACCATGTCCGCCTATGACGCTGAACACTCGGGTTCGAATCCTGGCGAGACCATCAGAAAAAATT